>NC_081415.1:464138258-464446383 GCF_030272615.1 Cryptomeria japonica
AGGAGGAAATGATCCTAATGATACGAAGTCCAAACAACCAGTGTTAGCTTTATTAGGTAATCCTCGGGCTACCAAAAATCAAAAGGGTGCTAACCAAGGTACTAACACTTATGCACCCAATAACAGCCAAGATCATCTTAACAACACCAACAATACCCAAGACAATAACACCAATCGAGGACCTAATACAAACTCTTGAGGTAACACCAACAAATTTCCAAAATGCATCTACACACCATTAGGGCAATCATTGGAGTCAGTATTCAAAGAACTCCTGGCAAACAAAATTATCTCCTTACCAGCAATCAACAACTTTGAACCACAAATCAAACCACCCTGGTGGAATGACTCACACTTTTGTGATTTTCATCGAAACAAAGGCCATCAAACAAATGATTGCATGCGACTGAAAAACATTCTTCAAGACATGATTAATAGAGGCGATTTAATAGGCGATGGTCTCAAGACAAATGGTGACCATGGTGCCTTTAAGAATCCTCTTCCCAACTACAACAAGGATGGAGCTTCGACCTCAAATGATACACGTAGAGCTTGTATCAATCACATATACAATAACACCATCAATCATATATCAGCTGAGAACAATCAAGTAAACGTCATACAATCAAAGACAAGTGTGAACATGAATCCATCAATGTAACCAGTAGAGCTCAAAAATATGTCTTGAAGGGACATACGTCAACAACAAACACCATACCCAAAATTCAATATGATCTAGTCAGTGCACAAAACTCCTACTCAAATATCTATACTGGAGTTGCTAAAACTTTCACCAAAACACAAAGACATCTTGGAACAATCAATATTGGAAACAAATGTGCCTCAAGATCTGGATGCTAACAAATTCCAAGCCATGGTGGCTCACATGACAAGGCCTCATAACCTCACCTTTTCAGAGCATGATAATATCTCATTAAGCCATCCTCATAATACTCCACTCCACATTGAAGTCTTGGTCTACAAGCATCGAGTCAAAAGAGTATTAATAGATGGAGGAGATGGACTCAATATATGTACCTTGAAACTTATATGTGCATTAGGCTTCTCTAAGAAATCTATTGATCCATGCAAAAAGATCACTATCAAAGCATATGATGATGAAGAAAGATCATCCAAAGGAACAATAATGTTGCCAATTCAAGTCAGACCAATACAAAAAGACACTATGTGTCAAGTCTTAGACATAGACCTCACATATAATATCTTATTGGGTCGACCTTGGATACATGAAATGCAAGCAGTACCTTCTACTTATCACCAGTGTGTTAAGTTCCCCTACAATGGACAGGAGATTTCTATATCAACAGATCATAACCCTTTTCAATGTTGTAATGCTATGGGGGCAGCCCAAGACAACTTGGTTCCACATAATAGAGAAAAACAAATTTCCTCAGCACCAGATCTTCAGCAAGAAAAGTCTAAATCACTATCTATGGATTTCAAGTAGAAAATGAAAATCAAAGAGCAAGGCATGGGAGAGTACTCTTTAGAACCCTTGTGTTTAGCCAACTTACCAGCATCACCTAAATCTCATGGATTACCTACAACATCAACACATCAAGCAACGCAGCCCATCACCAAGTTTGATGGAAAATTTATCCAACTACGCACTCTAGCACATAAATCAGAGGAAAAGGACATCCTTAGTTGGCTATAAAAGGATGAGGAAGAAGACAGAGTGACTACTATGGAAGTAGCTATACCAACACACTTGTATGGAAAAGGCTACTTGATCATGCAATAAATGGGATACAATGGCAAAGGACCTATCAGCAAGCGTCAGGAAGGCGTCACAGAACCATTAGATCCTCCTTCACAATTTTGTAAAAACAAAATAGGATTGGGCTATGAACACACTCTACCACCAAGGAAGACACCAAGCAAATACCAAAAAACTCAGTGGAAGGCAAAGAAGAAATACAAGGAGGATTCATGGCAGGAGGCACTATTTGCATCAGCAGAAACAATACATAAGGAACGTGAATACCAAGAAAAAAAGAAACATCAAGAGAAATCAGTCAATCAAAAGACAAAAGCACCTTGTGTAGAAGTCCATAATATTCAACAACCGGTTTCAAACAAAGAAGAATCCCTCCCTAATCACATCATTACTCCCCGAGGAGAGATAGTATAAGAGAAAATGCAAAGAGTAGAAGCGGGATCTGTATACGATGAAAATGGATAGCAACAATATTGAAAGACTAAATAGATTCAACCACAAAACCCTAGCCTAACAACAACAAAGATCCACCATAACATATGAAGATTACCTAAGACAATGCAAATCAAATGAAATCACAAAGATTATACCATCACATGTCCAATAGGGTTTGAATCTCCATTCTTCCTATCTCCATTGATCTTGCTTGATATATTTGCTCTCTGATTTTATGTGCACAAGAGCTCAACAAAGAACGGAAATGTGGTTGCAAGTAGGATCGCATATGAAAGATCGAATACGTAGTGTAGTCAATTGATCAATCAGTTAGGGTTTGATGATGAAGGAAACATCTCCTTATATAGAAGACACCCTAAGAAATGGAGGGATAAGATTAAGAGGTGTAAAAGATAAATGGTTGGCTATGATTAGAGGGTAGGTAGAGGAAATAAGAAAATAATGAGAGGGTAGGTAGTGTATAAATTAAGAGATGAATGACATGTGGCATAGGTAGAAAAGGCTAATGAATTAAATAAATAAATAAAGATTTATTTAATTAATAGAAGAAGTGGGATCAATTAAATAAATAAAAGTATTTATTTAATTTAGGAAAAGGATAATTTAAATAAATAAAAGTATTTATTTAAATGAGAAATAAGGCTAGAAGAGGATAAATGAATTAATTAAATAAATAAAGATTTATTCAATTAATAGAAGAATTAGGCTAATGTAATTAAATAAATCAAATATTTATTTAATTAGACATGACAATTTTAGGTGTCTACATTTTGCCCCTCTTTGAGACAATGTAGCTTGTCGCGTTGTTTCAAAGAATATAATATGAACTGATATAAAGTTGCCCCAAGATGGGAATGATATGCCCCCTCGAGAGATTGGATGAAAATATCTGGAAAGATCGCAGACAATCTCTCGATAAGAAAGAAAGGCTAGAATGGACTGACCAGATAGGTTAGAGCGACAGAGTCACGGGATAATGAAGACTGACTCAGGACACTAGGGCTAGGGCTAGGGCTAGGGCAATCTATAAAATAGACCACGAGGGGAATACATCCTCATTGTCATCCACACACCTAAGAGATCAGAGTGCAGAGAGAGAATAGAGTAGCAACAATCAGCAGCGATGGCATTGGTGCATAGATTCAATCGCATTTGTCGATTTCAGAGGCCAGCAGATGCAGGAGAACCAGTAAGTACTGCAAAACCTCCTTGTACTTTATCGCAATAAATTTTGTCATTAATGCATGCCAGGTAGAGCAATAAATGCGCATTTAAGTATGTCAAACAAGGTCAAAAAATGTCGAGGCGCATTTGTGCTGGTGCCAGGCACATTTGTGCTGGTGCTAGGCGTGTTTGTGCTAGTGCCAGGCGCGTCTAGGTTAGCTAGGCACGTCTGTGTTTGTGTCAAGCGCGTCTGTGCAGGAAAAGGTGTCTATGTCAAATGCGAGTGCGTCTCCATTATGCAGGCGCGTTTGTGCTGTGTGGGCACATTTGTGCAGAGTAGGCACGTTTGTGCAGAGCATAGGCACGTCTATGTATTTTAGGCTCGTCTGTGAAGAGCATAGGCACGTCTGTATATTTCAGGCGCGTCTGTGCAGAGCAGGCACATTTGTGCAATATGTAAGCGTGTTTATGTCATGAAGGCGCGTTTGTGTCTTCTAGGTCGAATCGACAGTTCTATGATGAACATACCTTATTGATTGGATAAGCTGCTAAGAGGATACACTCAAGCAAGTCCTCTAGAGAAGACTAGGATAACAAATAGGGCTAGGATTGACAATTCTATGATAGAACATATGTTGCCAATTAGGAAACTACTCAAGAGGATACTCTCAAGTATAGCCCTAAGATAGGATAGATCAAGGCACTTTGTGATGAACAGGGAGTACCAAGACAAAGTACTTTTTGATGAACAGGGAGTACTAAAAAAAAGAGCAGCACTTTGTGGTGAACAGTGAGTGAAAATATGAGCAACACTTTGTGATGAACAGGGAGTGCAAAAACACGTAGTACTTTGTGATGAATAGTGAGTACCACTAGGATAAACAACAACACTTTGTGATGAACAGTGAGTGTCACTAGGATAGAGTGCCATATGATAGATATAAGCACTAGGATAATAAGCAGCATTTTGTGATGAACAGTGAATGCCACTTTAACTGACATAGTTGATTTGCTTGACTACAGGAGTACCTACCTATGCTGGAGTCACGAGAGAGATTCCCATCGACTTAGAGTTTATGACCAGAGCTGACATTTGAGGACAGAGTAGCCATTGAGGTTATGGGTTTGCGATTCATTCTGTATGTGCCTGAATTTCGGGCAAACATGGGGTTGTTGACTGCACTTACTGAGAGATGGCACTCTAAAACATGCACATTCCATTTGTATGATGGGTGAGATGACAGTCACCTTAGAGGATGTATACAAGATACTAAAGATACCGATCGATGGGGAGTTGATACCGTATGATCGAGACGAAGACAGGGATACCCTGAGACGAGTGTTTCAAGATCCCGGACTGGAGATGAGGGCAGGACACGTGGCATGGGATACCATGACATGGACAAGATTGGCATTACCATCAGTACTGAAAGGAGTGATTAGTGGGTTCCTGTGTCTGGATAGGGCGACACGAGGGTTGGTTGTGGGATGGGGGAGCACATTGGAGACATTGGTGACACAGCATACCAAATATGCCTAGGGACCGTGCGTGCTAGCGCATTTATATTATGAGCTTCATTAGTTTGTATACCATGGATCCGTAGGATTGGGTTGCGAAGTGACATTATTACAGGTATGGGCTTATGAGAATCTCTCGGTTACCCGACCAATTCATTTCAGAGGTAGGGGCCATGGGCACAGTTTTGTTCACTTATATGACATGATTACCTCACAGCCGCAGATCGGGAGACTGGAGCACTGGCGCAGGGTCATCGATGGGGTTGACACTATGGTATGGAGGCCATACCGAGAGTGCGAGGAGTGGGAGGATGATGTAGTGGAGCTTCCATACACCTTCAGGAGTAGGTATCTGATTGGGCGAATGCCCTATGTACTAGAGAGGCAGTTGGTTGACAGGGTGGGCAGGCAGTTTGGTAGGATACAATGGATGCCACGGGGTTTTGGGATGTATGCTCAGACAGTGAGAGATCGGGCACACTTCGAGTATTATTGTCATATGATCAGGCAGTGATGCAGCTGGTAGAGATGACTCCCTTGCCTTGGGATATGTGGCCAAAGATAGAGGATGCAGGGATGGATGCAGAGTATACTACATATTGGGCTGAGTATCCATTTCCTCGACTGACAGATCCAGGGGAGTAGATAGATGGAGATGGTGGGGGGATGAGGATGATGGTGGAGATGGTGGGGGTAGAGGTCGACGGAGGAGGCGGGGGGTGATAGGGGAGAGGAGAGTGGCTCTGCGGAGAGAGGGTGGAGAGGAGAGATAGACTCGCATGGTGAGAGGCAGAGGTGGATTGCCTTTACATGTGCCAGTAGCATTGGGTCCCAGACAGGTATAGGGATAGGGATAGGGATGAGGACAGGGGTAGGGGCAGCCACAGGAGCAGCCATAGGTATAGGGGCATGAGTAGCCACAGGTACAAGGGGGAGAGGAGGAGGATGAGCTATTGGAGTTGAGAGATATCTTCCAGGGACAGGCAGATGAGATCCAGGATCTGGAGAGGGAGATAGCTAGGCTCAAGCGACAGCTGAGGGACACAGAGCGGGAGTGGAATCAGGCCATCCAGCACTATACAGAGGCTGAGACAATACTGAGGGCAGGGAGGCAGGTAGCAGAGGACACATGAGCTGGTTATGCTTATGTTTTGCGAGCCGGGGAGGAGATAGCCTACTAGAGAGACCTATACTATGGGGCTGTGCCACCAGAGCAGTGGGCTAGGAGCTTCCGTAGACCATCACGGACAGCGACGACCACTGGAGGGAGGGACAGGAGATAGGTGTCCAGTGGTGGGGTTATGGGTCCTCCACCACCACCAAATAGAGGGGGCAGGAGAGATGATCCTGGGGCAGGTCCTTCCAGGGCTCAGACTCCATCGAGGCTAGGCGGCTCTGAGGGAGGGAGTTCATCATAGCCTTAGAGGGCTCCCTATGTATCAGTTTTGTACCATTCTGTATTATGATGTAGACACCTTTGGGTGATTGTAGCCATATGATTTTGACATCATTGTATCATGACACTTATGATTTTGATATATATATATGAGATGATTCATCTTTGCGCCAGCTATATGCATGTGTACCTATGTGATGAGATGTTTCATGATGTATGCTTATGATATGGATGCAAATATGTATATGATGCAATGCAATATTTTTGTTCTTTTATGTTTTTAATATGTTATGCCAATGCAAATGTGAATGTATGAAATGCAAATGAATATGATAATGCAAATGTAAAATGTGCTAATATGTGTTGTGTGCAGGATGTGATGTAATTGTGATATCTATATGTATGTATGAAATGCTTAATATGGGGTAATGCAGGTGAAAACTACATGAAATGCAAATGTTTTTGATGTGTCATTATACTCAGTCGTGTGATAGCGGGCTACATGGATTGAAGAAGGATGATGGAAGTCAATCAAGAAAGGGGGGTGGAAGATAGAAGATATGGAAGTGAAAGAGCTTCTTGTGCATTATCATCATTGAGCTTTATTATGGCAAAATAGGTTATGACAATCGAGGCATATGTTCGACCCAGAAAGTCATTGTAACTATTTGCATGGAGATAAGACAGTGACAAACAAGGAATGCTCCAATTCACACTAGACTCTCAGTGTCCTCATATCCTTGGACTAGTCATAGCATTACTATGAGACAATCCACAGACAGGAAAAGAAAAATAGGTGATGATACCCCATCCTCGCCTTTCTAATCAAAGACATCCTGGAGATAAAATCTCTAATCAGAGACATCCTGGAAAAGCTAAAAGACATGTCACCAGAAAGATAAAATCAAAATAAAACAAGGACTCAAAACCAACATCCACTGTAGTCCTCAATTTTAGTGTCTCTTGTCACTTGTATAAGTCTTATTTGATTGTGGTCACAATGTTTACTTTCACAAAAAGGATAGATAGCACTGAACCATAACGTTGTCTAAGTCTGCTGAAAGATTTGATTTGTTGAAGCCCATTGTTGCTACTGTGTCTTATCTAAAACTGACTGAATCCATGAAACTGATACTTTATTGCGAAGAAGATGGAACTTTATTGTGGATTGGCGATGCAAGTGCTGCTTTATTGCGGATTGTGCGTGGATAGACTGAAGGAAAGTGGAAGAAACTATACTCCTCGAAACATGTGATGCTCTCAGTTCCACATCCATTACTAAACGTAGGATTTTCCTTAGCCATAGATAAGAGCTGATTTATTATGGATGGAAAAGGATGAAAAGGAATATTTATTATGAATGGCGAACCAATCTTCGGTAGATCAATAACAAGCCATGATGGTAATGGGTAAGGTTTATTATGAATGGATAGGTTGTGAGTGTGTGCAAAGTGAAAGGATGAGATGGAATCCTAAAGGAGGGAGGAGCAATGTCTCTACGCATGGCATTGGTGACCCATTTTTCACCATGGTACTTGCCTAGGGTGCCACCGAAGTGGTTTTCACCGTTGGACGAAAATGTTTTTCTGTTTTTCAATTTTTTTTATTTTATTTTTTTTGTATTTTTAAATTAGGAAACTCTGAAGATCTATGTGTAAAACTTGCGAAGGTGCATGTTGTTGATAGGATCCTCCAAAGGTTCACCCTCTGTGGTTGAGAGCTGATATGCACCAGATCCATATGCTGCTATGATGATGTAAGGACCAAGTCAGTTTGGTTCAAATTTGCCCTTCTTCTCTCTGTCTTGCTGATTTTTAGGATTTTCTCAGAGAACCAAGTCCCCTACCTCAAATGTGTGAGGCTTGACTTTATGATTGTAGCTGCGACTCATTTGTTTTTTATAAGCCTTGAGATGATTAAAAGCAGTTTGTCTTTGTTCATCCAATAGTTCAAGTTCTTGTAAGCGAGAGACCCTATAGTCTTCATCGTTGATAATGTTTTGCAAAGAGACTCATAAAGAGGGTAACTCGATCTCAATAGGCAAGATAGCTTCAACGCCATAGACAAGTGAATAGGGTGTAGCTCCTATAGGTGTGCGGACGCTTGTGCGGTAAGCCCAAAGTGCAGGATTAAGTTGGATATGCCAATTGCGGCCAGCGTCGTCAACTGTCTTTTTTAGGATTTTAAGGATTGTTTTATTAGATGCCTCAACTTGACCGTTACCTTGGGGGTAATAAGGTGTGGAAAAATGATGGGTAATATGGAAGCGGTCATAGAGTTCATGAACATCCTGATTTTTGAAGGGACGCCCGTTATCGGTGATGATGAAAACAGGAACGTCATATCGACAAATGATATAGTTGAGAATGAATGTAGCAATTTGTTTTTGAGTGACTTGTGTAAGAGGCACCGCTTTGATCCATTTTGTGAAATACTCTGTGGCAGTGATGATGAATTTACGACCATTGGAGGAAGGAGGGTGAATCTTGCCTATGAGATCAAGTCCCCATTGACAAAAGGGCCAAGAAGTCACAATTGGTTGAAGTTCTTGTGCTGGTGCATAAATGAGGTCTCCATGAATTTGACACTACTTACATTTCTTGACAAACTGATATGAGTCTTTTTCCATATTGGGCCAGTAATATCTGGTCCTGATGAGTTTCTTGGCTAAGGTAGGACCACTAGAATGTGGACCACATATCCCTTCATGAACTTCACGTAACGCAATCTGAGCTTCGTCCCTTTCTAAACATCTAAGAAGAGTGTCATCTAGACCTTGACGGTATAGGATATGGGCTAAAATGACGTATCGAAATGATTGGCGAATGAAAGTGCGACGTTGGTTATTGGATAGGTCAGGAGGAAGGGTATTATCATGAAGGTCTGTGAAAATGGAACCATATAACTGGGACTCAGGATCGACGACACATATCATCTCAATAGGAGTGATCTCATACGAGGGAACCAAAAGGTTATCTACCAAGAACTCATAGCGGGTCTCGTTCTGTGGTAGATCGATTAGTGAAGCAATTGTAGCCATGGCATCCGCGGCTCGATTCTGCTCTCTTGGTATCTGCTCAAAGTCTAACTTCATGAAATGTTGTTTCAGGACATCCACCATTCTTTTGTAAGGCATTAATTTCTCATCCTTTGTTTGGTAGTCATCAGTTGCTTGATGAATTACAAGTTGAGAGTCCCCAAAAACATGAAGTTCCTGGATCTTCCACTGAACTGCAATCCATATTCTAGTTGTTAATGCCTCATATTCTGCTATGTTATTAGTGCAGGGAAATGATAATCGATATGATTTTGGTATGGAATCCCCTTGAGGAGTTATGAAGAGGATGTCAGCTCCTGCCCCATGTTGTGTGTATGAGCCGTCAAAGTATAGCTGCCAAGGCTTTGTGTGTGATATTGTCAAGATGGATTCATCTGGAAATTCTGAAGTTAGAGGAACATCATCTATCATGGGAGAATATTCTAACTGATCTACTATAGCTTGTCCTTTTATTTCTTTTCTGTCCACATACTCAATGTCGAATTCACTCAGGAGCATCATCCATTTGGCTAGTCGCCCGGTAAGCGTTCTTTATTGAGAAGGTATTTCAATGGATCAATCCTTGCAACCAACTTAGTTTTATGAGTTAGCATGTAATGTAATAATTTCTATGAAGCAAAGACCACGGCAAGACACGCACGCTCAATTGGTGTGTAGTTTAGCTCATATCCCACCAATGTGCGACTGATGTAGTAGACTGCCTTTTCTTTGCACTCAGCATCTTGTTGTGCTAAGAGTGCCCCCATTGTTGTTGAAGTAGCTGATATGTATAGTAATAGAGGTTAATCTAGAACTGGTGGCATGAAGACTGGTGGATTCAGAAGATAATCTTTGAGTATCTAGAAAGCCTGTTGGCAGTTATCATCCCATTTGAATTTGATGTTTTTGTGTAACAAATGCTGAAAAGGATTACATTTATCTGCAAGTTGTGCTATGAATCTTCGTATGGACTGGAGTTTCCCTTGCAAAGATCAAAGTTGACTGATATTTCTTGGTGGTTACATCTCTAGGATGGCCTTGACTTTTGTTGGATCGGCTTCGATTCCTCTTTTTGAGATAATGAATCCCAGGAGCTTCCCGGAGGTTACTCCAAAGACACATTTCTTGGGGTTTAATCTTACTTTGTATTTTTCCAACCAATCAAAAATGACTGAAAGTATGTCCAAATGTGTATCTCTGTCTATTGATTTTCTCAAGAGTTCATCAACATAATCTTCCACAGTAACGTGCATGAGATCATGAAAGATAGTAGTCATGGCTCTTTGATATGTAGCGCCTGCATTTTTTAGCCCAAAGGGAATGACATTCCAACAGAAAGTTCCCCAAGGACAAGTGAATGTTGTTTTGTGCTGATCCTCAGATGTGATTTTCATTTGATTATAACCAGAGAATCCATCCATCAAAGATAACATCGCATGACCTGCTATGAGATCTACAATCAAATCTATGTTTGGTAATGGGAAGTCATCCTTAGGACAAGCTTTGTTGATGTCTCTGAAGTCTATACATATTCTGATGCTACAATCTGGTTTACTGACAGGCACTAAGTTGGAGATCCATTCAGGATAATCAATTGGGCGTATGAATCTGACATCCAATAATTTTTCAAGCTCTGCCTTGACTAATTATGCCACTTGTGGATGCATCTTTCTTAATTTCTTTTTCACTGGTTTTGCCCCCAGTTTAACTGTCAAATGATGCATTACCAAATCTGGATCCAATCCAGGCATATCAGCATATGACCATGCAAAATTAATTTGTCGCTCTGTGAAGAAACCTATGAACTTTGATCTTTCTGTCTCTGTCAGGGATTGAGCCAGGAATATGTTATGTGGACTTTCTTCTGTACCAATGTTTGTTTTGATGGTCTCCTCTACCAACATAGATGATTTTTCTTCATATGATGTTGGGAGAATGTCGAGCCTTCCATCCTCGGGTGCCTCAGAGAGGTTTTCGCCCTCAGATATGTCCTTTCTTTTTACTTTTTTTGGGGTCAGACAACGCCACAACGTGGTTTTCACCATAAGACCCTTGATTTGTTTTTATTTTTATGTTTTTGCGACTGGAAGGCCTGACACCCTCACCAAAATATGTCATGCTATTGAGTTCTATAGTGTATCCTACCTTATGGTCCCCAGGGGGAATATCATCTCATATGCCTAGATAGTTAATAAAGGCTTCATCATTTTGGAATGTGTCGAACTATGCAGGTCCTTCCTGGTCCTAGTCAATAAGTTGGTGGTGAACAAGGGGAAGGCCTTTGATGTCTTCAAAATTAACAAGGCTAAGAGTGAAGATGCAGTTATACTCAGGTATGTCGAGGTAGTTATCAAGGTCATCGTTGGCACTCTCCTCATCTGTCTCAATCATGAATGAATCCAAATTGTCATCACTAGTGGCGCATTCTGGGACAGGTGTCCTCATTCTATGTGATTTGGACCTAAAACCTAGAGGTAAGGACTGTGTGGGATCCTCAGGGATTGTTTCTTGACCAACTTTGAATTTTCTATAAAATTCCTCTTCTTCTGTGGGTTCACCTGGTTCTTTGAATGTCTTAGTGAGTTCATAGTCACTGGAGGATTTGTCTGAATCCCATTCCCATTCATGGGAGTCTGTGGAATAGCGATTCTCTTGTTGAATTTTGGCAGCTTTGATTTGTAATGCTTCTCATGTCTTTTGAGTGTTTACCTTGTAAATCATGAAACCAAGTCCTTTCGAGCGTTCCTTTTTTAATGTCAATTCAGGTTGTAAAGGTTCAATGATGCCTTCCTTCCTTAAGCCAAAAGGACTTTTGCCATCATACCCACATTTTTGTAGGATCTTGAACCCTTTGCCATATTTTTCACATGGTAGGCTGATGTGATCTTGTGTATCATTTTCTGGGTCTTTGTAAAGAATTTTGTATAAGTCTTCTTCTTCCAGTTCACCCCATCTTTGAAAGATAGTAGGGTCCCATTTGAGTATATAATGATAGATACCTGTTTATTAGGATGTGGTCTTCCATATTCTTTTGGTGAACGCATAACTTGTTGTAAACACATGGTTTGATTCAAAGTGTATTCACCCATGCCCTTATCCTAGAATTTCCCTTTAATATCACCTTGTTTTGATGTCGAAGGTTTTAATGATTCAGGATCAATGTATGCAGAAGAAGGGATAGCTTCCCTATTACTTGGAATTATCGTCTCAGTTTTTAGTCTCAAGTTATTGCAGTATATGAATGGATTAGGATCACCATTAACTGTTATTTCAACTCCTTTGTGAGGAAACTTAATGCATTGGTGATATGTAGATGGGACTGCCCTCATTTCATGAATCCAAGGACGTCCTAGTAATATATTGTATGTAAGATCCAAGTCTAGGACTTGATAAACCACATCCTTTGTAACCAGCCCAACTCTGAGAGGTAAGGTGATTGTGCCTTTGGATGAACGCTCTTCATCACCATATGCCTTGATGGTAATTTTGTTTGTAGAATTCACAGCTTTATCTGAATATCCCAATTGTTTAACAGTGCTCAATGTACAAATGTTTAGACCTGCTCCTCCATCTATCAGGACTCGTTTTATTCGATTTTTGTGTATGAAGGCTTCAATGTGTAATAGTGCATTATGTGGCTGACTTATGGAGGCATCATCGGCTTCTGTGAATGTAAGGGAGTGTGGAATGGAAAGGTATCCCACCATGGCTTGAAACTGGTCCACATTCAGATCAGTAGGGATAGAAATGTCTCTCAAGATTTTGTCAAGAATGGCTTTATGTGCGGGGGATATGCATAAGAGCTCAAGGATTGAGATAAGCGCGAGTGTCTTCCCCAACTGTTCTACAAGGTCATACTCAGGTTTGATTGATGAGGAAGCAGTGTTTTTAGCTGGAGCACCTTGCAAAGTGAATTTACCTCGGCGAGTTGTAACATTACATTCAAAGGTATGTTCGGAAGAAGATCCAATGCCTTTTAGGACAATCTTAGGTCTATGGGTAGAATTCTCAGGTGTTTTGTCCTTGATGATAATGGTAGAGACATAATTGTCCATTGAAATGTGATTGATAGTTGAATCATAGTTATAGGATGCTCTGGTATAGTTGGTTTGGTCATTTGTGGCTTTAGCTTTTCCCTTGTCATGTTTTGGGAATGGTTCCTTAAACATCTCATGTTCTTGATTAGATGAGTGTCCTTCAATCTCAATGTCACCTCTATCAATAAGATCTTGTATGATGTTCTTTAGTCGATGGTAATTTCCTGTCTTATGACCCTTGCTTTTATGAAATTCACAATACTCATCATCATTCCACCAATTTGGTTTAACCTTTGGCTCATATGGAGGCAAATCTGGAATTGTTATTATCTTGTTTGCCAATAGCTTCTTGAAAACTGACTCAAGTGGTTCTCCCAATGGGGTGTACTTCCTTCGTGATTTTGAAGTTGTTTGAGTATTCACTTGATTTTTTATAGAGCTTGATCCAGAAAAAACAATTTTGGGTCGCACTGTATTGGCATCCACAACACCATCATTGACCGTGTTCTTGTTTTTATTCCAAAATCTTGGCTTGTCTTTTCCTTTAAAGTCCTCTTTGTTTTCTTTGAATATTTTAATTACTCCTTGTTCAATTAGGACCTTTTCTGTCGCTAAGCCTTTTTCAATGAAATCCTTGAAGGTGGACAAACAAGCTTTTCTTAGGTTATAACCAATGTCTTTGTTAACATTCTGAGTGAACATCTCTACCATTTGTTTTTGTGGAATTTCACAAGAGCATCTGCTGGCTAGATTCCTCCATCTTTGTAAAAATGATGAAAAAAATTCTCCATCTTTTTGCTTGGTGTTGCACAAGGTAGTGACTGATATGTCTGTCTCTATGTTGTATGAGAAATGTTGAATAAATGCCTTAGCTAAGTCATCCCATGACTTAATTCCAGGTGGAAGTTGAGAGAACCATTCCATAGCTTGATCACCTAAGCTTTGTAATAATCTCATCAAATATGTCTCTTCTGCTACTACCTCAATGCAAGTTGTGAAAAATTGTCTTATGTGTGCCTTAGGATCCCCTTTTCCTTTGTACTTATCAAACTTAGGCATCACAAAGTGTGTAGGAAATGGAGGCATTGGAATGCTTTTGTCAAATGGATAAGGACATATGTCTCTCATTGTGTAAGTTGGCTTTGGTGTATTTATGTCCTCCATTTTCTTTTGTAAGTCCTTGATTTGTTGTTCCAAATTATTCTTAGGTGGAGACCAACTTCTTGGACCATACCCCATGCCTGAACCACCAGGTGGAGGAGGAGCATGTTGCATATATGGATGATATTGATCATACACATGTTCATATGGAGGAGGTCTATAATAATGCTGCGTATATGGACCACTTGGTATAGAGTCATGGTGAGGAATGGAATATCTATTTTGTCCATGTATACCATACTCTATAGGAATGTCATGAGTTTGTTCTAGTGTGTTGCCCCCAAATTTGACGCGGGGTTTTCTTGTGTCCAAATTTTGAATGTGCCTTTGAATATCCAATTGCTTTGGTGGTTGGTCCTTAGCATTGGTATGTGATTGAGCATATTTTTCTGCATAAGACTTCCATAATGGTCTGCGAAGGTGAGTATCATATGCTTGACCATGTGTGTAGGGGACCTCTGGTTTTTGAAACAAAGATGATGGTGATTCAGGCACAAGATGTGGTCCTCTATTGCCTCCACTATTAGGCCTCCTTTGATCCATGTTGAGGTGAGGTTGTTGCAAAGGTTGATTTTCCATTATTTGAGACATGTCAAAATCATGAGGGATCTTGGCTCCACTTTGTGCCATCACTTGTAAGAAATATTGTCTATCTCTCCTCATTATTTCCTCAACCAATCTATTGAAATGGGGATCCATAATGGTGTCTTCCACTTCTGTTGAATGTACTTAAATATTGTCCATATTGTCATTGTGTGTATCATTATTGTTTATAGTGTCCATGTTCTCAACATTTGGAATGTTTCTGTAAGCATCCATGTCAGGTAATGTAGTATGATCAGAATTGAAAAAGATATCATTGTCAAACTCATAGGAACTCATGTTCGCAGACTCTTGAGCCTCTTTAGTTTCTCTCCTAGATTTTTGGGAACGGGTTTCAACCATGAACTAGGTATTGACCAAGATGTATGAGACTAGATGAAAATGGAAAGAGTATGGAAGACCAAGTGTTGGATGGAATGTAAATGAATCTGAGGTGTACTTGCAATGTCCAAAGTGTAAGACCAAGTATGTATGTAGTAGAGTAGGTGTGACTTCCAAAGAGATGATAGTTTCTCTTGATGAGGTAAGTTGACCTTGACTCTAAGTAAGACCAAATGAGACCCAAAGGTGATAGACCTTGATGAGGGACCACTTAGCAAAATGTTGTTGTATGTAATGTGTTGACAAAGTATGATGAGGACAAGCAAGTGACCTTTTGACTCAAGTTTAGACAAATGTGAATGTAATGTAAGGTGTAAAGCAATGTGTAAAGCGGAAAATCGCGGTCGAACCCTAGTTGGTCTCCCCTCTTCTAACTCCGAGGAGAGAGAAGGGAGGTTCGCTAGGATTCGATGGGTTTTCACTTAGGGGGAAGACTTTACATTCAAAAGAGGGGTTGAAACTCATAAGATTCAATCCCACACAATGTAAGATTGGATGCTAAATGAATTTCAAGGGTTTGGAAAGCAAAGCTACCCTCTTTTGTAAAGAATGTTGATTAAGGAAATTAAGCTAAGGATGCATAGAAAGTCATAAAGATTCGCTTATAAACTGAGTTTAGGTTATAGGATGAAGCTGCGGACCTGGAATTAGCAGTAAAATGTCGATACGGCGCTGTCCTGCAAATTTGAGCAAAAGTTGTCAAGACGATGGCGCCCGGCGCCACGGTCCTCCGAAAAATCCGCAAAACGAAGTGGGATCGGTTCGTCTCTGCACAAGGATTCCAAATCTTCAATCTCAGCCGCGTACCTGCAACCTACACACAGAAAAGCGAAGACGATTGGGGGGTTAGGGATTAGGGGTTTGCCTTTAGGTCAAACCCCGGTTTTGGAATTAACCAAGAAATGAGCAAGTGCTGTAAATGTAAATGACTGTAATGTAAAACAAGTACTAATACCTTGTTCTAAGGATGTTTGTATCCTTATGTGCAAAGGTTTAGATGTTGTATGTTGTAGTATGTAGCATGTAATAAGTGATCTCCTCTTCAATGGTTGAATCCTTGACTTGAATGCAACACTTAGCCTTGAATGGAGACTTGCAATGATCAATTGCTTGAATGCTTGAATGCTTGAGTATAGTTTCCACGCTTTTCACATATGTCCTTCTCATCATTCTTCTTACCAAATGAGAGAGAAAAATGTAGTTTATATACTTGTCAATTAGGGCTGATAGACTGATTTTCCCGACCTTAGGCCGACCAGGGAAGTATATTTCCAAATTGCAATAAAAAAGACCCGATATCACTTAGGAAACCGGGCCCAAAATAGGACCCAGGGACCAGGGCGTTGGGCGCTCTGGTCCCACCTCCGGGACAGCGGGGTGCAAGGAGGTTCAGGCCAATGGTGCTTGAAAAATGCAGTTTTCAGTGTCGTGAGCAAGTTTTGGGGTCTCCATTCAAGTTGCGTGTTGCGTCGCCATCGTGAAGACCGAAATGCAGTCGAAATTGCAAGTGTCGCAATTTTAGGATGCTACATTTAGCCCCCACTTTAGCGGGAGTATGTATGCTCATACTTCCGGTAAAGTACAAGGAAACAATGTTGAAAGACTTTCACCACGTCAAGCAAGGCAAGATACACCAAGCCCCCAGTGGACTAAGGATCTTACGACTTCGATTGACAAAGTAAAAGGGAAGATCACGAGGGAGAACCATGACTGTCAGTAGTAAGGTTCCCTCACTATGAGTCATGCAAAAGAAATACCAAAAATCTTCAAGACAAAGCTAAGTTTGCCAAGAAATTTTCAAGTATCTTTGAAAGGATAGACAGGGTGTATGCCCCCCTACGTTAAAGCAATCGCACACGCCTCAACGGGGGTGATTGTTTTAACGTAGTGATACACATAAGAAATGAGAAAGGAAAAGGAGCACGTTATCGCAAAGATTTAGCCCCCAAGTGTGAGATAAACCCAAGGATAATAGACACAAAACACAAAGCACGAGGTGACTTTGCTTTCCTCGGGGTCAGTATGCTGTATGATAAGTCATGTATATATCATATGTATGTATGCATAATTGTTCTTCATTCCCCAATCAAGGAAGGTCACCTAGAAGAAGGGAACACATGTGTCTTTTGAGTCAACATGAGAGAGACCAAAGAGATCTCAATGCTTTGCATCGTCCTCAAGTAGACAACACTAAGGATGACAAATAGAAGAATGAGAATAACATATAGAAGAAGTAACAAAAGAGAGGGGGAGAGAATCTGCTATGCTAATGTAACTAGTCTAGCACGTCATCTACCCCCCGATCTTGCTGATCAATGTTTCAGGAAGGCAGGGAACATGCTAGAGGAGGAACATCCAACACAGCAGATGGAGCTATCACAAGATCCAAACAAGGGCTATGTTCATGTTCCAAGCCACATTGTTCTTGTCTAGGAGCTAGGATAAGTGCTTTAGAAAATTCATTAGATAAATGGTTATCAACATCAACAAGTTCATATTCGCTATCAGAAGCAAGAGGAGTAACATTTTCATCATGCATAACATTTTCATCAAGATTTATAAAAATAGGATCTTTAACTCGCACAGGATCAAGACCATCATGCATCTTATGTTTAGGAGATTTAGGCTCAATATCCAGCTGAGGAGAAAATGGAATAATGCTTGTTGAAGGTGTTTTTGGAGATTGTGAAGTTTGAGAAGCAGTTGCTTGAGCCCTAAGACGACGCTTTCGTCGGCGTTCCCGTGCAGAACGATTACGTCTAGTCTTAGTAGGAAGTGTAGAAGATAGAGGAGGAGGAATGTTCTCATCCTTATCACTTGGATGTTTAGGTTGTGGTCTCTTAGGCTGGATAATAGGAGAAGAAGAAGGTCTCTTCTCTCTATAAAAGGCAGGAGGAGAAACTGCTCCATATGAAGGAAGAATTTTTGGTTTAGGAAGAAGACCAAGTCCATCATGACGAGGAGGTATAGGTCTACTTTTAGAAGATTTATTAGGCATAGACATAGTCACATCCATGGGGACGGGTTGGGAATCTTCTTGAGGAAAGACATTAGTTTTGTCTTTCAAAGGAAGAATTTCCTTCTCAAGAATGATAGGAATGTCAAGTTTAGGTGTTCTAGGTTCACTTAAAGATAGGATCATATCTGTTTTCCACTTTTGATAAGATTTAAAAAGATGATCACTTCGCGGAGGAAGAGATTGGAATTGTTTGGGCCAAAAGTAATCAATAGGAACACTAGAGGTTCTTTCAGCTGGTTTAAAGAGACTATGATTGACAGTAACAACTTCACCATTATGGGGAAATTTTAAACACTTATGAATAGGAGAAGCAATAGCTTTCATGGAAGATAGCCAAGGATAGCCAAGCTTCACACGAAATTGTTCGGAAGATGGAATAATAGCAAAGTTCACATCAAGAGATTTGTTATGAACCTCAATAGGCAATGTAATAGAACCAATTGCAGGAGAAGAAAATGCATCAAATAATTTCACAATCACATCTGTTTTGTCATAGATCACTTGATTCAATTGCAAAGTAAAAAGAAATTCTTCAGTAATAACATCAATCATGCACGAAGGATCAATAAGCACTCCACGGCAAGGTGTATTTTTGACTTTTGCAACTACGTATAAAGGACCATCAGGTGCTCTAATGGTTTCACTAGAATCAAATGTGATGGAAGATTCTTCAGGGATTTCTTGCTGCTCTACAAAGTTAATCACATTCGGAGTCATAGACACAAGACCATCAGATGAGAAAGAGGAATCATTAGCCTCAATCGCATTAGAGGTATGAGAGGTATGAGAAGGTAATGGATCAGTAAAAATCTGAAGATTTTGGTTAGGAGGAGCTACAGATGTGTTGCCTTTATCATTCACTCCAGAAACAGAAATAGTATTATTATCAATCAAATCTTGAATTTTACCCTTTAAAGAAAAACATTTTTCAGTATCATGCCCAGGCTGACGATGAAAGTGACAAAAAGCTTTGTGATCAAAATAAGGTGAAGTAATCTTTGCAGGATCAATTTGTCGTATAGGAGGAAGAGTAAGCACATTTTGTCCCAATAACTTATTCATAATATCATGCAATGATTCATTCAAAGGAGTATACTTTCTTTCTTTCCTGAAAAATTTAGAAATAGGAGGCACATTTGATGCTGCATTCACATTGTTGTTGATGATGTTTTCATTGAATTTGATGGAATCTCTGTTCGGTTTAAACTTCCCAAATGGTTGTTGACTGCTATCACCCTTATCACTCGGAGCCATAGGATGTGATTGTTCCATTTGACTCACAGTCAGTTGATAATTGTGAAGAGTGGCACACAACTGTTGGAAAGAAGTAAACTCAGAAAACAGAAGTTTGTCTCGAATATCTTTTTGCAAATTAGAAATAAAAATTCTTTGAATATCATTATCAGGCATTGGAAAAGAAATTTGAGCATACAAATGCTTATATCTACCAATGAAATCAGTCACTTTTTCTTTAACACCTTGTTTACAATGCATTAAATCAATCAAAGTAACTTTAGGACTTATATTGTTTTGAAATTGTTGAATGAAAGCATTTGCAAGTTGTTCGAAAGAAGTAATAGAATAAGAAGGCAACGAGCAATACCATTGTAGGGCTTTGTCTCTTAATGTTCTGGTGAATAGTTTTGCAAGCAACCTTTGGTCATAAGCAAAATCAGTACATATTGTTTGAAAAGTCTTAACATGTGTTAGAGGATCTCCTTTACCATTATAAAGCTCCAAATGCGGGATTTCAACATGTTTAGGAGGGATAGCTCGAACAATGTCAAGAGAAAGTGGGCTCGCAACGTCAAATGTGGGCACACTGAACTTAGATTGATTCATAGAGGCAATTTGTTGCTGTAAAGAAGAGACAGTTTGTGCAAGATTATTAATGGTAGCTTCAGTCGAAGAGTTCATATTAGATGTGTTAGATTGAGATGGAGGTGTGATGTTATTGAAAGAAGGTAAAGAGTAAGGTGGTGGGACCCTATGATAGTCAACCATAGGGGATGATTGGATAGGAGGAACACTACAAGGAGGAATGGAATGGTTAAATGAATTGCCCCCTTGCGTCATGTTCATTTGTGAAGATGTAATAGGAACACTTATTGAAGGAATGAATGAAGAAGTCGGATTGAATGAAGGAATAGGGTTAATTGAAGAAGGAGGATTGCCCCCATGACTAGTGATCACAGGAGGAATGTCTTGTATAGAGGTAGCCATGATGTTTGATGTAAAGGTAGGTATACTAGCAATAGAAGTGGTCAAAGGAATAGAATGATTGACTTGTGTAGGAGGTTGTGTATAACCTAAAGATTCAGCACAACTCTTCATAGGCATCACGTTCGAATTCACAATGTGTGAAATACCACGCAAAATATCAATTCCATTCTTATCACTTTGAAGCATGCGTTTTAGACCCTCAATTAAAGGAAGAGCTTGACTATCGGGATACTCATGAGACATCCATTGGTGAAAATCGTCAAATTGGTTATCCAATTTGGAAAGTTGTTCAACGGAAACTTCATGGAGAGCTTCTTCATCATTCGGAGGATCAGAGGAATTACCCATGTCCTCGTTAAAAAGGCTACTCAAATTAGGTTCCATCTCCTCAGTAGTTAAACCTCGGAAGGACTTAATTCTACGGCTTCGTCTAACGGGAATAGTGTAAGTAGGGCTTGTTGTTGTAAAACTCATGCACTAGAGAGAGAGAAAAGATTTTGATCTTAGAGGTAGCAATTTTCAGTAAAACCAGCCAATCTTCCAGATTTAAGCTGTTAAATGCAATCACGACAGTCTCCCGAAATTTTGGAAAAAATGTCCAGGACCGTGGCGCTCGGAGTGCAACACGGTCCTTGCAACTTTTTTCGAAATTTGCAGGGATGAAAGGTATGATGATTTTAGAGCTAATCTAAAAAAATTGAGTGATTTTACGATCTGTAGATAGGCCAAATTAAAGTTGCAATCTCAAAATTGAACCCTATCAAGATTGTCGAAAAATGCAAAATTTGAATTTTGAAAAAGAGAGGGAAACTGAAATTTTGAATTTTATGATTTTAGAGGGAATGTCAAAAGCAGTGCAAGTTTTGAAATTTAAAAATTGATTCAATTTCACGCAAAATTCAATTTTGAAAGCGGAAATCAAAGTTGTTGTAATTAGGCACTTAATTTCAAAAGTCACAAAATGCAAGAATTTGAATAAAGCACTGAAATTTTGAATGAATGCAAACACAATTTTCAGATTTAGGACAGTAAGAACACAATTTTGACACAAAATTTCAATTTCAACAATTTTTGAATGATTAGGAGCCTTAAACCAAGCAATCACAAGACCAACTTTGACTGTAATTTTGAAAGTGTTATAATTGACAAAATCAGCCAAAATTCTGGATTTTAGCAGGAAAATACAGCAAGATCTCGCTCCCGAAATTTTGGAAAAAATGTCGGGGACGATGGCGCTCGGAGTGCAACACGGTCCTTGCAACTTTTTTCCAAATTTTCAGGGATGAAAGATATTGTGATTTTATTACAGAATCCAAAGTTACAGCTGATTTGGAGATGTTTTGATCGGTCAAATTGTCAAACAAAGGTTGAATTAAGAGGGTTTCAAAAATTAGGGTTTTGACTTTTAACCACTTAATTTTCAAAATTAAAGTACAGATATGAATTGATAATTTATAATAGAAAAGCAGATCTGAAGCAAGCATTAATAATTAAACATTTCGCAAGTTCAATGTTCAAAAAAAGAAAATTTAGGGTTTTTATGCAATCACCTCTAAAATTTTGCAAAAGATCAAACATGGAAATGTAACCAAGGAATCAATTTTCAGATCTAAGCATGAAAAATCAGAAAGGATGTTCACGTCAGGTTCACCAAAATGTAAAGCGGAAAATCGCGGTCGAACCCTAGTTGGTCTCCCCTCTTCTAACTCCGAGGAGAGAGAAGCGAGGTTCGCTAGGATTCGATGGGTTTTCACTTAGGGGGAAGACTTTACATTCAAAAGAGGGGTTGAAACTCATAAGATTCAATCCCACACAATGTAAGATTGGATGCTAAATGAATTTCAAGGGTTTGGAAAGCAAAGCTACCCTCTTTTGTAAAGAATGTTGATTAAGGAAATTAAGCTAAGGATGCATAGAAAGTCATAAAGATTCGCTTATAAACTGAGTTTAGGTTATAGGATGAAGTTGCAGACATGGAATTAGCAGTAAAATGTCGATACGGCGCTGTCCTGCAAATTTGAGCAAAAGTTGTCAGGACGATGGCGCCCGGCGCCACGGTCCTCCGAAAAATCCGCAAAACGAAGTGGGATCGGTTCGTCTCTGCACAAGGATTCCAAATCTTCAATCTCAGCCGCGTACCTGCAACCTACACACAGAAAAGCGAAGACGATTGGGGGGTTAGGGATTAGGGGTTTGCCTTTAGGTCAAACCCCGGTTTTGGAATTAACCAAGAAATGAGCAAGTGCTGTAAATGTAAATGACTGTAATGTAAAACAAGTACTAATACCTTGTTCTAAGGATGTTTGTATCCTTATGTGCAAAGGTTTAGATGCTGTATGTTGTAGTATGTAGCATGTAATAAGTGATCTCCTCTTCAATGGTTGAATCCTTGACTTGAATGCAACACTTAGCCTTGAATGGAGACTTGCAATGATCAATTGCTTGAATGCTTGAATGCTTGAGTATAGTTTCCACGCTTTTCACATATGTCCTTCTCATCATTCTTCTTACCAAATGAGAGAGAAAAATGTAGTTTATATACTTGTCAATTAGGGCTGATAGACTAATTTTCCCGACCTTAGGCCGACCAGGGAAGTATATTTCCAAATTGCAATCAAAAAGACCCGATATCACTTAGGAAACCGGGCCCAAAATAGGACCCAGGGACCAGGGCGTTGGGCGCTCTGGTCCCACCTCCGGGACAGCGGGGTGCAAGGAGGTTCAGGCCAATGGTGCTTGAAAAATGCAGTTTTCAATGTCGTGAGCAAGTTTTGGGGTCTCCATTCAGGTTGCGTGTTGCGTCGCCATCGTGAAGACCGAAATGCAGTCGAAATTGCAAGTGTCGCAATTTTAGGATGCTACATTTAGCCCCCACTTTAGCGGGAGTATGTATGCTCATACTTCTGGTAAAGTACAAGGAAACAATGTTGAAAGACTTTCACCACGTCAAGCAAGGCAAGATACACCAAGCCCCTAGTGGACTAAGGATCTTACGACTTCGATTGACAAAGTAAAAGGGAAGATCACGAGGGAGAACCATGACTGTCAGTAGTAAGGTTCCCTCACTATGAGTCATGCAAAAGAAATACCAAAAATCTTCAAGACAAAGCTAAGTTTGCCAAGAAATTTTCAAGTATCTTTGAAAGGATAGACAGGGTGTATGCCCCCCTACGTTAAAGCAATCGCACACGCCTCAACGGGGGTGATTGTTTTAACGTAGTGATACACATAAGAAATGAGAAAGGAAAAGGAGCACGTTATCGCAAAGATTTAGCCCCCAAGTGTGAGATAAACCCAAGGATAATAGACACAAAACACAAAGCACGAGGTGACTTTGCTTTCCTCGGGGTCAGTATGCTGTATGATAAGTCATGTATATATCATATGTATGTATGCATAATTGTTCTTCATTCCCCAATCAAGGAAGGTCACCTAGAAGAAGGGAACACATGTGTCTTTTGAGTCAACATGAGAGAGACCAAAGAGATCTCAATGCTTTGCATCGTCCTCAAGTAGACAACACTAAGGATGACAAATAGAAGAATGAGAATAACATATAGAAGAAGTAACAAAAGAGAGGGGGAGAGAATCTGCTATGCTAATGTAACTAGTCTAGCACGTCATCTACCCCCCGATCTTGCTGATCAATGTTTCAGGAAGGCAGGGAACATGCTAGAGGAGGAACATCCAACACAGCAGATGGAGCTATCACAAGATCCAAACAAGGGCTATGTTCATGTTCCAAGCCACATTGTTCTTGTCTAGGAGCTAGGATAAGTGCTTTAGAAAATTCATTAGATAAATGGTTATCAACATCAACAAGTTCATATTCGCTATCAGAAGCAAGAGGAGTAACATTTTCATCATGCATAACATTTTCATCAAGATTTATAAAAATAGGATCTTTAACTCGCACAGGATCAAGACCATCATGCATCTTATGTTTAGGAGATTTAGGCTCAATATCCAGCTGAGGAGAAAATGGAATAATGCTTGTTGAAGGTGTTTTTGGAGATTGTGAAGTTTGAGAAGCAGTTGCTTGAGCCCTAAGACGACGCTTTCGTCGGCGTTCCCGTGCAGAACGATTACGTCTAGTCTTAGTAGGAAGTGTAGAAGATAGAGGAGGAGGAATGTTCTCATCCTTATCACTTGGATGTTTAGGTTGTGGTCTCTTAGGCTGGATAATAGGAGAAGAAGAAGGTCTCTTCTCTCTATAAAAGGCAGGAGGAGGAACTGCTCCATATAAAGGAAGAATTTTTGGTTTAGGAAGAAGACCAAGTCCATCATGACGAGGAGGTATAGGTCTACTTTTAGAAGATTTATTAGGCATAGACATAGTCACATCCATGGGGACGGGTTGGGAATCTTCTTGAGGAAAGACATTAGTTTTGTCTTTCAAAGGAAGAATTTCCTTCTCAAGAATGATAGGAATGTCAAGTTTAGGTGTTCTAGGTTCACTTAAAGATAGGATCATATCTGTTTTCCACTTTTGATAAGATTTAAAAAGATGATCACTTCGCGGAGGAAGAGATTGGAATTGTTTGGGCCAAAAGTAATCAATAGGAACACTAGAGGTTCTTTCAGCTGGTTTAAAGAGACTATGATTGACAGTAACAACTTCACCATTATGGGGAAATTTTAAACACTTATGAATAGGAGAAGCAATAGCTTTCATGGAAGATAGCCAAGGATAGCCAAGCTTCACACGAAATTGTTCGGAAGATGGAATAATAGCAAAGTTCACATCAAGAGATTTGTTATGAACCTCAATAGGCAATGTAATAGAACCAATTGCAGGAGAAGAAAATGCATCAAATAATTTCACAATCACATCTGTTTTGTCATAGATCACTTGATTCAATTGCAAAGTAAAAAGAAATTCTTCAGTAATAACATCAATCATGCACGAAGGATCAATAAGCACTCCACGGCAAGGTGTATTTTTGACTTTTGCAACTACGTATAAAGGACCATCAGGTGCTCTAATGGTTTCACTAGAATCAAATGTGATGGAAGATTCTTCAGGGATTTCTTGCTGCTCTACAAAGTTAATCACATTCGGAGTCATAGACACAAGACCATCAGATGAGAAAGAGGAATCATTAGCCTCAATCGCATTAGAGGTATGAGAGGTATGAGAAGGTAATGGATCAGTAAAAATCTGAAGATTTTGGTTAGGAGGAGCTACAGATGTGTTGCCTTTATCATTCACTCCAGAAACAGAAATAGTATTATTATCAATCAAATCTTGAATTTTACCCTTTAAAGAAAAACATTTTTCAGTATCATGCCCAGGCTGACGATGAAAGTGACAAAAAGCTTTGTGATCAAAATAAGGTGAAGTAATCTTTGCAGGATCAATTTGTCGTATAGGAGGAAGAGTAAGCACATTTTGTCCCAATAACTTATTCATAATATCATGCAATGATTCATTCAAAGGAGTATACTTTCTTTCTTTCCTGAAAAATTTAGAAATAGGAGGCACATTTGATGCTGCATTCACATTGTTGTTGATGATGTTTTCATTGAATTTGATGGAATCTCTGTTCGGTTTAAACTTCCCAAATGGTTGTTGACTGCTATCACCCTTATCACTCGGAGCCATAGGATGTGATTGTTCCATTTGACTCACAGTCAGTTGATAATTGTGAAGAGTGGCACACAACTGTTGGAAAGAAGTAAACTCAGAAAACAGAAGTTTGTCTCGAATATCTTTTTGCAAATTAGAAATAAAAATTCTTTGAATATCATTATCAGGCATTGGAAAAGAAATTTGAGCATACAAATGCTTATATCTACCAATGAAATCAGTCACTTTTTCTTTAACACCTTGTTTACAATGCATTAAATCAATCAAAGTAACTTTAGGACTTATATTGTTTTGAAATTGTTGAATGAAAGCATTTGCAAGTTGTTCGAAAGAAGTAATAGAATAAGAAGGCAACGAGCAATACCATTGTAGGGCTTTGTCTCTTAATGTTCTGGTGAATAGTTTTGCAAGCAACCTTTGGTCATAAGCAAAATCAGTACATATTGTTTGAAAAGTCTTAACATGTGTTAGAGGATCTCCTTTACCATTATAAAGCTCCAAATGCGGGATTTCAACATGTTTAGGAGGGATAGCTCGAACAATGTCAAGAGAAAGTGGGCTCGCAACGTCAAATGTGGGCACACTGAACTTAGATTGATTCATAGAGGCAATTTGTTGCTGTAAAGAAGAGACAGTTTGTGCAAGATTATTAATGGTAGCTTCAGTCGAAGAGTTCATATTAGATGTGTTAGATTGAGATGGAGGTGTGATGTTATTGAAAGAAGGTAAAGAGTAAGGTGGTGGGACCCTATGATAGTCAACCATAGGGGATGATTGGATAGGAGGAACACTACAAGGAGGAATGGAATGGTTAAATGAATTGCCCCCTTGCGTCATGTTCATTTGTGAAGATGTAATAGGAACACTTATTGAAGGAATGAATGAAGAAGTCGGATTGAATGAAGGAATAGGGTTAATTGAAGAAGGAGGATTGCCCCCATGACTAGTGATCACAGGAGGAATGTCTTGTATAGAGGTAGCCATGATGTTTGATGTAAAGGTAGGTATACTAGCAATAGAAGTGGTCAAAGGAATAGAATGATTGACTTGTGTAGGAGGTTGTGTATAACCTAAAGATTCAGCACAACTCTTCATAGGCATCACGTTCGAATTCACAATGTGTGAAATACCACGCAAAATATCAATTCCATTCTTATCACTTTGAAGCATGCGTTTTAGACCCTCAATTAAAGGAAGAGCTTGACTATCGGGATACTCATGAGACATCCATTGGTGAAAATCGTCAAATTGGTTATCCAATTTGGAAAGTTGTTCAACGGAAACTTCATGGAGAGCTTCTTCATCATTCGGAGGATCAGAGGAATTACCCATGTCCTCGTTAAAAAGGCTACTCAAATTAGGTTCCATCTCCTCAGTAGTTAAACCTCGGAAGGACTTAATTCTACGGCTTCGTCTAACGGGAATAGTGTAAGTAGGGCTTGTTGTTGTAAAACTCATGCACTAGAGAGAGAGAAAAGATTTTGATCTTAGAGGTAGCAATTTTCAGTAAAACCAGCCAATCTTCCAGATTTAAGCTGTTAAATGCAATCACGACAGTCTCCCGAAATTTTGGAAAAAATGTCCAGGACCGTGGCGCTCGGAGTGCAACACGGTCCTTGCAACTTTTTTCGAAATTTGCAGGGATGAAAGGTATGATGATTTTAGAGCTAATCTAAAAAAATTGAGTGATTTTACGATCTGTAGATAGGCCAAATTAAAGTTGCAATCTCAAAATTGAACCCTATCAAGATTGTCGAAAAATGCAAAATTTGAATTTTGAAAAAGAGAGGGAAACTGAAATTTTGAATTTTATGATTTTAGAGGGAATGTCAAAAGCAGTGCAAGTTTTGAAATTTAAAAATTGATTCAATTTCACGCAAAATTCAATTTTGAAAGCGGAAATCAAAGTTGTTGTAATTAGGCACTTAATTTCAAAAGTCACAAAATGCAAGAATTTGAATAAAGCACTGAAATTTTGAATGAATGCAAACACAATTTTCAGATTTAGGACAGTAAGAACACAATTTTGACACAAAATTTCAATTTCAACAATTTTTGAATGATTAGGAGCCTTAAACCAAGCAATCACAAGACCAACTTTGACTGTAATTTTGAAAGTGTTATAATTGACAAAATCAGCCAAAATTCTGGATTTTAGCAGGAAAATACAGCAAGATCTCGCTCCCGAAATTTTGGAAAAAATGTCGGGGACGATGGCGCTCGGAGTGCAACACGGTCCTTGCAACTTTTTTCCAAATTTTCAGGGATGAAAGATATTGTGATTTTATTACAGAATCCAAAGTTACAGCTGATTTGGAGATGTTTTGATCGGTCAAATTGTCAAACAAAGGTTGAATTAAGAGGGTTTCAAAAATTAGGGTTTTGACTTTTAACCACTTAATTTTCAAAATTAAAGTACAGATATGAATTGATAATTTATAATAGAAAAGCAGATCTGAAGCAAGCATTAATAATTAAACATTTCGCAAGTTCAATGTTCAAAAAAAGAAAATTTAGGGTTTTTATGCAATCACCTCTAAAATTTTGCAAAAGATCAAACATGGAAATGTAACCAAGGAATCAATTTTCAGATCTAAGCATGAAAAATCAGAAAGGATGTTCACGTCAGGTTCACCAAAATGTAAAGCGGAAAATCGCGGTCGAACCCTAGTTGGTCTCCCCTCTTCTAACTCCGAGGAGAGAGAAGCGAGGTTCGCTAGGATTCGATGGGTTTTCACTTAGGGGGAAGACTTTACATTCAAAAGAGGGGTTGAAACTCATAAGATTCAATCCCACACAATGTAAGATTGGATGCTAAATGAATTTCAAGGGTTTGGAAAGCAAAGCTACCCTCTTTTGTAAAGAATGTTGATTAAGGAAATTAAGCTAAGGATGCATAGAAAGTCATAAAGATTTGCTTATAAACTGAGTTTAGGTTATAGGATGAAGTTGCAGACATGGAATTAGCAGTAAAATGTCGATACGGCGCTGTCCTGCAAATTTGAGCAAAAGTTGTCAGGACGATGGCGCCCGGCGCCACGGTCCTCCGAAAAATCCGCAAAACGAAGTGGGATCGGTTCGTCTCTGCACAAGGATTCCAAATCTTCAATCTCAGCCGCGTACCTGCAACCTACACACAGAAAAGCGAAGACGATTGGGGGGTTAGGGATTAGGGGTTTGCCTTTAGGTCAAACCCCGGTTTTGGAATTAACCAAGAAATGAGCAAGTGCTGTAAATGTAAATGACTGTAATGTAAAACAAGTACTAATACCTTGTTCTAAGGATGTTTGTATCCTTATGTGCAAAGGTTTAGATGCTGTATGTTGTAGTATGTAGCATGTAATAAGTGATCTCCTCTTCAATGGTTGAATCCTTGACTTGAATGCAACACTTAGCCTTGAATGGAGACTTGCAATGATCAATTGCTTGAATGCTTGAATGCTTGAGTATAGTTTCCACGCTTTTCACATATGTCCTTCTCATCATTCTTCTTACCAAATGAGAGAGAAAAATGTAGTTTATATACTTGTCAATTAGGGCTGATAGACTAATTTTCCCGACCTTAGGCCGACCAGGGAAGTATATTTCCAAATTGCAATCAAAAAGACCCGATATCACTTAGGAAACCGGGCCCAAAATAGGACCCAGGGACCAGGGCGTTGGGCGCTCTGGTCCCACCTCCGGGACAGCGGGGTGCAAGGAGGTTCAGGCCAATGGTGCTTGAAAAATGCAGTTTTCAATGTCGTGAGCAAGTTTTGGGGTCTCCATTCAGGTTGCGTGTTGCGTCGCCATCGTGAAGACCGAAATGCAGTCGAAATTGCAAGTGTCGCAATTTTAGGATGCTACATTTAGCCCCCACTTTAGCGGGAGTATGTATGCTCATACTTCTGGTAAAGTACAAGGAAACAATGTTGAAAGACTTTCACCACGTCAAGCAAGGCAAGATACACCAAGCCCCTAGTGGACTAAGGATCTTACGACTTCGATTGACAAAGTAAAAGGGAAGATCACGAGGGAGAACCATGACTGTCAGTAGTAAGGTTCCCTCACTATGAGTCATGCAAAAGAAATACCAAAAATCTTCAAGACAAAGCTAAGTTTGCCAAGAAATTTTCAAGTATCTTTGAAAGGATAGACAGGGTGTATGCCCCCCTACGTTAAAGCAATCGCACACGCCTCAACGGGGGTGATTGTTTTAACGTAGTGATACACATAAGAAATGAGAAAGGAAAAGGAGCACGTTATCGCAAAGATTTAGCCCCCAAGTGTGAGATAAACCCAAGGATAATAGACACAAAACACAAAGCACGAGGTGACTTTGCTTTCCTCGGGGTCAGTATGCTGTATGATAAGTCATGTATATATCATATGTATGTATGCATAATTGTTCTTCATTCCCCAATCAAGGAAGGTCACCTAGAAGAAGGGAACACATGTGTCTTTTGAGTCAACATGAGAGAGACCAAAGAGATCTCAATGCTTTGCATCGTCCTCAAGTAGACAACACTAAGGATGACAAATAGAAGAATGAGAATAACATATAGAAGAAGTAACAAAAGAGAGGGGGAGAGAATCTGCTATGCTAATGTAACTAGTCTAGCACGTCATCTACCCCCCGATCTTGCTGATCAATGTTTCAGGAAGGCAGGGAACATGCTAGAGGAGGAACATCCAACACAGCAGATGGAGCTATCACAAGATCCAAACAAGGGCTATGTTCATGTTCCAAGCCACATTGTTCTTGTCTAGGAGCTAGGATAAGTGCTTTAGAAAATTCATTAGATAAATGGTTATCAACATCAACAAGTTCATATTCGCTATCAGAAGCAAGAGGAGTAACATTTTCATCATGCATAACATTTTCATCAAGATTTATAAAAATAGGATCTTTAACTCGCACAGGATCAAGACCATCATGCATCTTATGTTTAGGAGATTTAGGCTCAATATCCAGCTGAGGAGAAAATGGAATAATGCTTGTTGAAGGTGTTTTTGGAGATTGTGAAGTTTGAGAAGCAGTTGCTTGAGCCCTAAGACGACGCTTTCGTCGGCGTTCCCGTGCAGAACGATTACGTCTAGTCTTAGTAGGAAGTGTAGAAGATAGAGGAGGAGGAATGTTCTCATCCTTATCACTTGGATGTTTAGGTTGTGGTCTCTTAGGCTGGATAATAGGAGAAGAAGAAGGTCTCTTCTCTCTATAAAAGGCAGGAGGAGGAACTGCTCCATATAAAGGAAGAATTTTTGGTTTAGGAAGAAGACCAAGTCCATCATGACGAGGAGGTATAGGTCTACTTTTAGAAGATTTATTAGGCATAGACATAGTCACATCCATGGGGACGGGTTGGGAATCTTCTTGAGGAAAGACATTAGTTTTGTCTTTCAAAGGAAGAATTTCCTTCTCAAGAATGATAGGAATGTCAAGTTTAGGTGTTCTAGGTTCACTTAAAGATAGGATCATATCTGTTTTCCACTTTTGATAAGATTTAAAAAGATGATCACTTCGCGGAGGAAGAGATTGGAATTGTTTGGGCCAAAAGTAATCAATAGGAACACTAGAGGTTCTTTCAGCTGGTTTAAAGAGACTATGATTGACAGTAACAACTTCACCATTATGGGGAAATTTTAAACACTTATGAATAGGAGAAGCAATAGCTTTCATGGAAGATAGCCAAGGATAGCCAAGCTTCACACGAAATTGTTCGGAAGATGGAATAATAGCAAAGTTCACATCAAGAGATTTGTTATGAACCTCAATAGGCAATGTAATAGAACCAATTGCAGGAGAAGAAAATGCATCAAATAATTTCACAATCACATCTGTTTTGTCATAGATCACTTGATTCAATTGCAAAGTAAAAAGAAATTCTTCAGTAATAACATCAATCATGCACGAAGGATCAATAAGCACTCCACGGCAAGGTGTATTTTTGACTTTTGCAACTACGTATAAAGGACCATCAGGTGCTCTAATGGTTTCACTAGAATCAAATGTGATGGAAGATTCTTCAGGGATTTCTTGCTGCTCTACAAAGTTAATCACATTCGGAGTCATAGACACAAGACCATCAGATGAGAAAGAGGAATCATTAGCCTCAATCGCATTAGAGGTATGAGAGGTATGAGAAGGTAATGGATCAGTAAAAATCTGAAGATTTTGGTTAGGAGGAGCTACAGATGTGTTGCCTTTATCATTCACTCCAGAAACAGAAATAGTATTATTATCAATCAAATCTTGAATTTTACCCTTTAAAGAAAAACATTTTTCAGTATCATGCCCAGGCTGACGATGAAAGTGACAAAAAGCTTTGTGATCAAAATAAGGTGAAGTAATCTTTGCAGGATCAATTTGTCGTATAGGAGGAAGAGTAAGCACATTTTGTCCCAATAACTTATTCATAATATCATGCAATGATTCATTCAAAGGAGTATACTTTCTTTCTTTCCTGAAAAATTTAGAAATAGGAGGCACATTTGATGCTGCATTCACATTGTTGTTGATGATGTTTTCATTGAATTTGATGGAATCTCTGTTCGGTTTAAACTTCCCAAATGGTTGTTGACTGCTATCACCCTTATCACTCGGAGCCATAGGATGTGATTGTTCCATTTGACTCACAGTCAGTTGATAATTGTGAAGAGTGGCACACAACTGTTGGAAAGAAGTAAACTCAGAAAACAGAAGTTTGTCTCGAATATCTTTTTGCAAATTAGAAATAAAAATTCTTTGAATATCATTATCAGGCATTGGAAAAGAAATTTGAGCATACAAATGCTTATATCTACCAATGAAATCAGTCACTTTTTCTTTAACACCTTGTTTACAATGCATTAAATCAATCAAAGTAACTTTAGGACTTATATTGTTTTGAAATTGTTGAATGAAAGCATTTGCAAGTTGTTCGAAAGAAGTAATAGAATAAGAAGGCAACGAGCAATACCATTGTAGGGCTTTGTCTCTTAATGTTCTGGTGAATAGTTTTGCAAGCAACCTTTGGTCATAAGCAAAATCAGTACATATTGTTTGAAAAGTCTTAACATGTGTTAGAGGATCTCCTTTACCATTATAAAGCTCCAAATGCGGGATTTCAACATGTTTAGGAGGGATAGCTCGAACAATGTCAAGAGAAAGTGGGCTCGCAACGTCAAATGTGGGCACACTGAACTTAGATTGATTCATAGAGGCAATTTGTTGCTGTAAAGAAGAGACAGTTTGTGCAAGATTATTAATGGTAGCTTCAGTCGAAGAGTTCATATTAGATGTGTTAGATTGAGATGGAGGTGTGATGTTATTGAAAGAAGGTAAAGAGTAAGGTGGTGGGACCCTATGATAGTCAACCATAGGGGATGATTGGATAGGAGGAACACTACAAGGAGGAATGGAATGGTTAAATGAATTGCCCCCTTGCGTCATGTTCATTTGTGAAGATGTAATAGGAACACTTATTGAAGGAATGAATGAAGAAGTCGGATTGAATGAAGGAATAGGGTTAATTGAAGAAGGAGGATTGCCCCCATGACTAGTGATCACAGGAGGAATGTCTTGTATAGAGGTAGCCATGATGTTTGATGTAAAGGTAGGTATACTAGCAATAGAAGTGGTCAAAGGAATAGAATGATTGACTTGTGTAGGAGGTTGTGTATAACCTAAAGATTCAGCACAACTCTTCATAGGCATCACGTTCGAATTCACAATGTGTGAAATACCACGCAAAATATCAATTCCATTCTTATCACTTTGAAGCATGCGTTTTAGACCCTCAATTAAAGGAAGAGCTTGACTATCGGGATACTCATGAGACATCCATTGGTGAAAATCGTCAAATTGGTTATCCAATTTGGAAAGTTGTTCAACGGAAACTTCATGGAGAGCTTCTTCATCATTCGGAGGATCAGAGGAATTACCCATGTCCTCGTTAAAAAGGCTACTCAAATTAGGTTCCATCTCCTCAGTAGTTAAACCTCGGAAGGACTTAATTCTACGGCTTCGTCTAACGGGAATAGTGTAAGTAGGGCTTGTTGTTGTAAAACTCATGCACTAGAGAGAGAGAAAAGATTTTGATCTTAGAGGTAGCAATTTTCAGTAAAACCAGCCAATCTTCCAGATTTAAGCTGTTAAATGCAATCACGACAGTCTCCCGAAATTTTGGAAAAAATGTCCAGGACCGTGGCGCTCGGAGTGCAACACGGTCCTTGCAACTTTTTTCGAAATTTGCAGGGATGAAAGGTATGATGATTTTAGAGCTAATCTAAAAAAATTGAGTGATTTTACGATCTGTAGATAGGCCAAATTAAAGTTGCAATCTCAAAATTGAACCCTATCAAGATTGTCGAAAAATGCAAAATTTGAATTTTGAAAAAGAGAGGGAAACTGAAATTTTGAATTTTATGATTTTAGAGGGAATGTCAAAAGCAGTGCAAGTTTTGAAATTTAAAAATTGATTCAATTTCACGCAAAATTCAATTTTGAAAGCGGAAATCAAAGTTGTTGTAATTAGGCACTTAATTTCAAAAGTCACAAAATGCAAGAATTTGAATAAAGCACTGAAATTTTGAATGAATGCAAACACAATTTTCAGATTTAGGACAGTAAGAACACAATTTTGACACAAAATTTCAATTTCAACAATTTTTGAATGATTAGGAGCCTTAAACCAAGCAATCACAAGACCAACTTTGACTGTAATTTTGAAAGTGTTATAATTGACAAAATCAGCCAAAATTCTGGATTTTAGCAGGAAAATACAGCAAGATCTCGCTCCCGAAATTTTGGAAAAAATGTCGGGGACGATGGCGCTCGGAGTGCAACACGGTCCTTGCAACTTTTTTCCAAATTTTCAGGGATGAAAGATATTGTGATTTTATTACAGAATCCAAAGTTACAGCTGATTTGGAGATGTTTTGATCGGTCAAATTGTCAAACAAAGGTTGAATTAAGAGGGTTTCAAAAATTAGGGTTTTGACTTTTAACCACTTAATTTTCAAAATTAAAGTACAGATATGAATTGATAATTTATAATAGAAAAGCAGATCTGAAGCAAGCATTAATAATTAAACATTTCGCAAGTTCAATGTTCAAAAAAAGAAAATTTAGGGTTTTTATGCAATCACCTCTAAAATTTTGCAAAAGATCAAACATGGAAATGTAACCAAGGAATCAATTTTCAGATCTAAGCATGAAAAATCAGAAAGGATGTTCACGTCAGGTTCACCAAAATGTAAAGCGGAAAATCGCGGTCGAACCCTAGTTGGTCTCCCCTCTTCTAACTCCGAGGAGAGAGAAGCGAGGTTCGCAAGGATTCGATGGGTTTTCACTTAGGGGGAAGACTTTACATTCAAAAGAGGGGTTGAAACTCATAAGATTCAATCCCACACAATGTAAGATTGGATGCTAAATGAATTTCAAGGGTTTGGAAAGCAAAGCTACCCTCTTTTGTAAAGAATGTTGATTAAGGAAATTAAGCTAAGGATGCATAGAAAGTCATAAAGATTCGCTTATAAACTGAGTTTAGGTTATAGGATGAAGTTGCAGACATGGAATTAGCAGTAAAATGTCGATACGGCGCTGTCCTACAAATTTGAGCAAAAGTTGTCAGGACGATGGCGCCCGGCGCCACGGTCCTCCTAAAAATCCGCAAAACGAAGTGGGATCGGTTCGTCTCTGCACAAGGATTCCAAATCTTCAATCTCAGCCGCGTACCTGCAACCTACACACAGAAAAGCGAAGACGATTGGGGGGTTAGGGATTAGGGGTTTGCCTTTAGGTCAAACCCCGGTTTTGAAATTAACCAAGAAATGAGCAAGTGCTGTAAATGTAAATGACTGTAATGTAAAACAAGTACTAATACCTTGTTCTAAGGATGTTTGTATCCTTATGTGCAAAGGTTTAGATGTTGTATGTTGTAGTATGTAGCATGTAATAAGTGATCTCCTCTTCAATGGTTGAATCCTTGACTTGAATGCAACACTTAGCCTTGAATGGAGACTTGCAATGATCAATTGCTTGAATGCTTGAATGCTTGAGTATAGTTTCCACGCTTTTCACATATGTCCTTCTCATCATTCTTCTTACCAAATGAGAGAGAAAAATGTAGTTTATATACTTTCAATTAGGGCTGATAGACTGATTTTCCCGACCTTAGGCCGACCAGGGAAGTATATTTCCAAATTGCAATCAAAAAGACCCGATATCACTTAGGAAACCAGACCCAAAATAGGACCCAGGGACCAGGGCGCTGGGTGCCATGGTCCTGGAGGACCAGGGTCGCTGGGCACTTTGGTCCCACCTCCGGGACAGCGGGGTGCAAGGAGGTTCAGGCCAATGGTGCTTGAAAAATGCAGTTTTCAATGTCGTGAGCAAGTTTTGGGGTCTCCATTCAGGTTGCGTGTTGCGTCGCCATCGTGAAGACCGAAATGCAGTCGAAATTGCAAGTGTCACAATTTTAGGACGCTACACAATGATGGACTTTGTGAGACTCAAAGACAGGTTGAATTCTAGATGAAAACCTAGAGAGATACTTAGGAAGCTCAATAAGTTTGAAACTAATTGTTTCTTGTTTGCTGGATTGTAAAAGTTTTTCAATGCTGAACACAGACGTGCCTGTATACTTCATAGACGCGCTTAAATTACATAGACGCTATTCTATCAGACATAGACGTTATTCTGTCAGACATAGACACGTTTCTGAGATGTTGTAAGTGCAATGTTGCTCAAAAGACATAGACGTGTTTCTGCCCTTCACAGACACGTTTAGATGACACAAACGTGGTTCTATCAGACACATGCATTTCTGAAAACTTTGTGCAATTTTTCCAATATGTGAAGTGACTTGTTGTGACCAAATCTGAATTTTTTTTACTATTTTTCAAGAAAAGAGGACACAATGTTGATGAGGACTCAATGTTTGCAAGTGTTTAGAAAAATGACTCAAAGAAAAGTGTGTTGTTTGATATAAAAATGTTTTGCATACACTTGAAGACACAAAATACACAATGTTTTAATGTTTGGTCTTGAATGTTTGATTGTTCAAAATAAGACAAGCACAATTCTTATGGTTGGCCAGGACAATAGTTGTTGATTCCCACATGAGGCTATGCTATTCAGAGTGGATACTTAGATGCTTGACCCCACTGGCTCCACCCTCAGCACTCACTTCTCGAGGTAGCCAAGCATTAGTCCCCACAAAAACTCCCCATGGTGAACTTTGTATCTCTACTAAGAACCGTATGTGTGTGGGCCGCTCCAGAGGTCCGACCTCCTGCCCCAACAACTAGAAGGATTTGGGCTTCTAAAATAAAAAGGTGCTAGTAAGAGCATTCGCTCGTGTGGACATACATGCGGCACTTTTAGCTCTATAAATACATAAGGCTCCTAGCCGGTAGGGGTTACGCCCTACAACTGATCAAATAAATTTGGTCAAACGGGTTTATGGGGAGACATAGTGTCGGTATGAACTAATCAGCACACATTGTCCATAGTTTTCACCATGGATACAGTTGTTTATAGTGGTTCGGAAGAGGTGGGTTTTCCTTGCTACCACTTGGATCGTTCTCTCCTCACTAGTAGTCCTAATGACCACACAGGGAGACAGGCCCTCTAAAGATTAAACAAAAAGAGTCTATTGCTCAAGACACGAAAGACACTAGTTCAATTTTAGTGCACCAATTGAAGTGTTTGATAATCTATGAAAATAAGGCACACAATAAAGATCAAAAACCCTTGCCAAGGTCCTGCAACAAAGATCTATTAGTAGTTTGGATTGTTTCAAATGATCACCCCTTCCTGCAAGCACACAAGTTAGGTAAACTTTAGATCCAAAAGACTTTGTGAAATAGGGGCCTTCAACAAAACGATTTTTGCTTTCAAGACAAGCTGCACCAATTTTGTTAGCTAGATCTGAAGATGTTAGCTCAATATAAACTAGATCTGAAATCCGAATGATGAAAAACCAAATCAAAGAAACTAAAATACAACAACTACACACAAATACGGTTATCAGAAACACAAACGCTATATAAATTCGCAGACGTGATTAGATCTGACACAGACGCAGTTCCTAAACACAGACGCGGTTCCCAAACACAAATGTGTCTGAAGACTTCACAGATGCGACTAGGGAACACAGACGCACTTCCTAGAATCTGCAAAAAAAAATAAAAAATACTGTCGAAGGCACAGACACGATTCCAGATGTCACAGATGCGGCAGAAAATCAAAAACGCGAACTAAAAGTACGTAGACGCAAAAGTATCAAAATGTTGTCGAAAATGTCAGATCTGCAACTTCAAAAACATAAAATTTGCAACAAAATATGTTAAATGCAAAAGGGACAAGAGTCCCACTAGGCATGCCAAAATGTATACGGTGAAAATGGATAACAACAATATTGAAAGACTAAATAGATTCAACCATAAAACCCTACCCTAACAACAACAAAGATCCACCATAACATATGAAGATTACCTAAGACAATGCAAATCAAATGAAATCACAAAGATTATACCATCATATATCCAATAGGGTTTGAATCTTCATTCTTCCTATCTCCATTGATCTTGCTTGATATATTTGCTCTCAGATTTTATGTGCACAAGAGCTCAACAAAGAACGGAAATGTGGTTGCAAGTAGGATCGCATATGAAAGATAGAATACGTAGTGTAGTCAATTGATTAGTCAGTTAGGGTTTGATAATGAAGGAAGCATCTCCTTATATAGAAGACACCCTAAGAAATGGAGGGATAAGATTAAGAGGTTTAAAAGATAAATGGTCAGCTATGATTAGAGGGTAGGTAGAGGAAATAAGAAAATAATGAGAGGGTAGGTAGTGTATGAATTAAGAGATAAATGACATGTGTCATAGGTGGAAAAGGCTAATGAATTAATTAAATAAATAAAGATTTATTTAATTAATAGAAGAAGTGGGATCAATTAAATAAATAAAAGTATTTATTTAATTTAGGAAAAGGATAATTTAAATAAATAAAAGTATTTATTTAAATGAGAAATAAGGCTAGAAGAGGATAAATGAATTAATTAAATAAATAAAGATTTATTCAATTAATAGAAGAATTAGGCTAAAGTAATTAAATAAATCAAATATTTATTTAATTAGACATGACAATTTTAGGTGTCTACCAGATCTGATATAGAATCAGAGAAAACTATCAGGCTCGTATCAATCATCAAAGACTTGTTTTCACCCTACAACATACCAGTCCACAACACTGCTAGAATCTAGGATAATACCTCTAAGACTGATTCAAATGAATATGAATGGGGCAGTTGTTCCAATGTTACTAAAGATATTGCTGCAAATGACAGTCATACACCCATTTCTCAAGAAGAACAAGGCATAGAGCCTAGACTACTTGAATTTGGTCCACAGAATATCTATGAGGCCAAGGAAAACGAGCAGAGACATTACGAGCAAGTTTACACGGAAGATGATACCATTGAAGACCTCGACAAAATCATTAACTTATTTAATATCTCGGCCAACCACAATGATATCTCCATCCTAACACTTACAGCAGCTGAACTTGACCCACCCAATGACTCTTTACCACTTATCTTTCCTGACCTCATAGACTGGGATGAACCTAAAAATCATGACATACCAATTTTCCCAAACGATGATTCCATTATCCATTACTTGTGTACCGTTGACCCGAAAATAGACCCTACCAGTAAACAAAGTAACGACATCTACAATCAGGGGATTGCCAAGTCTCTCAGTTGCAAAAATAAACAAAATAAAGGATCTACTACTGAAACTAGTCAATGGCAACAATAGATCACAAAAAAGTAAAAATAAAGGACGCGTCTGCAGGTGAAAACCTTTTTAAGGCACCTAAAGATGGGAGACTTGACACTCTTCCTGAACACTATTAGGAGCGATCACCCATATTGATTGAGCCTACTCAATCAATCAACATTGGTACAACAGAAGCAACCAAAAACATACATCTATCAAAATCTCTGATAGAGAAAGAAAGATCAGAGTTTATCCAATTTTTCAAAGCAAAGCAGATCAATTTTGCTTGGTCATATGCAGATATGCCCAGGATTGATCCACAATTAATCATGCATCACTTGTCCATTGCTCCAAGAGCCAAGCCAGTTAAGCAAAAACTAAGAAAAATGAATCCACATGTAGCACTCATGGTCAAAGTTGAATTAAAGAAACTATTAGACGTCAGATTTATTCGACCTGTCGACTATGCTGAATGGATTTCTAACATTGTGCCAGTTTCAAAACTAGATGGTAGCATCAAGATATGCACCGATTTTAGAGATGTCAACAAAGTCTGTCCAAAGGATGACTTTCCTTTCCTAGTATCGACATAATTGTAGACCTCACAACAGGCCATGCAATGCTATCACTAATGGATGGTTTTTTGGGCTATAATCAAATCAAGATAGCCCTAGAGGATCAAGATAAAATAGCATTTACCTGTCCTTGGGGAACATACTGTTGGAATGTTATGTCGTTTGGCTTAAAGAATGCTGGGGCAACTTATCAACGAGTAATGACAACAATCTTTCACGACATGATGCATACCTTCATGGAGGACTATGTGGATGATTTACTAGCTAAATCATTTACCCAACCAGAACATCTCAGCATCTTAGAAAAGATTTTTGACAAATTGGAAAAATTTCAAGTCAGGCTCAACCCTAAGAAGTGTGTCTTCGGGGTTACATCAAGAAAGTTATTAGGCTACATAGTCTCAGAAAAGGGCATTGAAGTAGATCCAGCAAAGGTACAAGCCATAATGGAGATGCCACCTCCTAAGAACATCAGTCAACTCATATCCTTGCAAGGATGACTCTAGTCAATCAGGCATTTCATTGCTCAACTAGCAGATAAAAGTCTACCATTCAATCATTTGCTACATAAAAATGTACCATTCATATGGGAATCCAAATGCACATAATCATTCTACCAAATCAAGCAATACCTAATGAACCCGCCAGTTCTAGTACCACCAATAGCAGGGAAGCCACTTATTCTATACATATCAACAACAAACATATCATTGGGGGCACTGTTAGCACAAGAAAATCAAGAAGGAAAGGAACGAGCTATCTATTACATCAGTATAACTTTGAATGGATATGAACTCAATTATACTTTTACTGAGAAGGCTTGTCTAACAGTGGTATTTGCCTCTCAAAAGTTTTGACACTACATGCTAGCGCATACAATCAAGCTCGTAGCCAAAATTGATCCTCTAAAATACTTACTCAGCAAAGCATCTCTCATAGGCAGATTGGCTAAATGGGTGATGATTCTCAATGAATTTGATATCCACTACACAGAGCGATGAGCTATCAAAGGACAAGTGATTGCAGATCAATTAGCGAATGCACCATTACCAGATAAAAAACCAATGGAGATTGAATTTCTAGATAGGGATGTTCTTACTATAAAAACCAAGCAACTTTATCCGACAAGCTGCCCGTTATACTCTCACTGCTGACACTCTGTACCATCGAGGTCTAGATGGTACTCTTCTTCATTGCCTTGATCGTAATGAATCTGACTCTACTTTACAAGAGGTTCACGAAGGTATCTGTGGCACACATTCAAGTGGTCCTGCTCTTGCTAAAAAACTTCTACGAATAGGATATTACTGGCCGACAATGGAAAATGACTCTTATCATTTTGCAAAGAAATTTCCTAAATGCCAAATCCATGGCAATCTTATACATGCACTAGCACAGGAACTGTAGCCATTCACAACATCCTGGCCCTTTTGCCAGTGAGGATTGGACTTAGTCGACAAAATACATCCTTCATCTTCAAATGGACACAAGTTCATTATCACTGCAACAGAATATTTTACCAAATGGATTGAAGCGGTCCCCATGACCATAGTGACTAGGAAACAAATTGCCTCTTTTATTCTTAATTATCTAATCTATAGATATGGCATTCCAAGTTCCATCATCACAGATAATGGACGACCTTTCAAGAACCAAGATGTGCGAGAACTATGTGAAAGATTCAAGATCCAACATCGTTTCTCTATACCTTACTACCCATAGGGGAATGGTCAAGCCGAAGCATCCAACAAAACCATATTGAAAATCCTCAAGAAAATAGTGAATGATGCAAACAAAGATTGGCATGTGTAATTCAATCCAGCACTTTGGGCATATAGTTTTAGCATCTGCACACCTACGGGAGCTACGCCATATTCATTGGTGTATGGATCAGAGGCAATTTTACCCCTGGAGGTAGAGATTCCATCTCTCAGAGTATCTTTGAAAGGCCTCATTCCAGATGAAGAGTATCGAGTAAACCGACTGCAAGAGCTAGAACTTCTAGATGAAAAACACCAACATACCTATACTCACCTCAAATCATATCAGCAATGCATGTGCCGAAGCTTCAATCACAAAGTCATCCCTAGGATTTTTAAAATTGGTGACCTAGTCCTCAAAGAAAATCCCATAAATCAACAAGATCGAGAAAAGAAAGGAAAGTTTGAACCTAACTAGTTAGGTCCCTATGTTATCATATCAGCCTATGGATCAGGTGCTTGTCAGCTAACAACTTCAGAAGGAGATGTGCTCGACAAACCCACTAACAACATCCATTTGAAGAAATACTATACTTGAAGCAGTCTACTGCACGAAAAAGTCAAAAAAGTCAAAAATATCAAAAAATAACAAAAATCAAGAAAAAAAACAAATAAAAAGGTACAATAAAAGCAACTGGTGAAAACCTGGAAACAGGCGCTATTGTGAGAGGACAACTCCTCTATCTATCTTTACTCACGAGCCTTTTATATCCGCAATCAAGCACTATCGGCCATCACCCAACACTATCAAAATACCATTCTTCAGGACATACTTAGCATAGTCACTGTCCTTGTTAATCCAAAAACCATTTTATCATCTACCATGGCTTGGTAATCACTGTACATATCCACATCAGGAGGTAAAATTTTCTAGGGGCAACATTGATCAAAATTCTGTCCTAAATCAAAACTTGCAGCAAACTCAGAACATCATGTCCAACAACAAATCAACAATCACGAGAACAAACATTGATCACTTAAAACAATTCACAACACATGATGGATAATTTTCTGAAGTATCAAATGTTTGCATATGGCATGAATTTTTGACTATTTTTGCACTTGAACTTTTTTGAACTATTGGACCCTCTAGATTTTCTCAATGATGCATCGAGCTAGAGAAAGTCATAGGGACTCCAATATTTTTTAGTTTTTTGTCTATGAGGCGATCACTTGTACTATGCAAATACTTGTCTCGAGACGTGATTCAAAGCATATCACTGAAGACATGATTCCACTTTGCGCATACAAATGGTTTAATCTTGTTTGTTTAAATGCAAACCGCACTCAGGTCATCCTGGTTCAATTATACCTTGACGCTTGTGCTATCTTGCAAAATAAAAAATCATGTAAATTTTTCTTAGGTCATTATGGTTCAATTATACCATTATGCTTGTATAAATTTTCAACATATCCCAACAAATCAATACTCAATGATTATAACTACAAAGAAAGCAAAAACATGTGACTATACAGGAATGACAAACGGAAGAATGAGGATGCTCAATTAGTTGCATATCATTATCATACATCTCATTTTTAAGATACATCTCACAGCATATCATTATCATACATCTCATTTTCAAGATACATCTCACAGCATATCATTATCATACATCTCATTTTTAAGATACATCTCACAACATCATGCATTATCACATCATATTCATCACATATCAAATCACATAAGCCTTGCATCATCATCATAGAAACATCAAAATCATATAGAAAGCATCATCCATAACACATCACATGAGGAACAAAGAAAATGGTGTGGTATATATATCTCAAAAATGATCAAAATACAAAAGATGTCATGTTTGTCCCATAGTACAATAAAATGATCAAGATACAAAGGAGACAACATCTCTCAAGTATGACTATCTCCAGAGGGTGATGGTCTCACAGCAGATGTCCCAGCACCTGGATATCCAGGTGGATCCTGTCGAGGTGGCCTAGTCACACCTCTACTCTATGTCCTTGACCCCGTCTGCCTTGATCGACTAGATCTCATCGCTATGAAACTCGGAACTCTGCGCTCCCAGGGAACCGCGTCCTCATAATGCATCCAATAATACTCAGCCTCCTTGGTTGTATAAGACAACTGCTTCAAGGTGTCTCTCATCGAGCCACCCATGACCGCTCTGTCAAAAGTCCCTGCTTAAGCCTCGGCTCGACCCAACCGCTCCAAAACTATATCCTGCTTAGTGGTCAATTGTGTAATCTGTCGCTGATGTGCCAATAGTTGTGTCTATAGGTGTTGCACTGATAACTATAAGGACCTAATTTGAGCATCCTCCCGGTAAATCGGAATCCGAATCTGGAGGGGTACCTGTGTAGTGGGACCCTCTGTCCCTCTCCCTGTCCTCGGCACTGGTGGGGGTAAAACATCTTACCTCCTCCTCTGGGTTGGCCGTCTGAACTCATCTGTCCCTCCCACTATTGCTATCACCTCTCCTACCCTCTTCTCACCCCCAGCTCCAATAAACAAACCTCCCCTCCCTCTATCCTCCGCAGCCCGCTGCACTACTCTCTCCACCTGTATCCCTCTGACACCACCAGCTCCACCTCTATCCCCTCTCCTCCCCCAATCAACTCTCCCCCTATCCCCACGCCGACCTCGACCACCTCCTCTTCCATCTCCACCATCATCACCTCCACCATCCCCACCTCCCTCATCTAGCTCCTCTCCCTCCTCTCCCTGTCTCCCTAGCCTCTCGGTCTGCTCATCCTCGTCATCATCAAAAGCAGGAATCATCTCTGCTGGATCCAATATCCTGGCCACAGCATGAGCCGCAAAGAGTGTTATGAACTCATCGGTCATCCCTGCATCAACTATCCCATATGCATAGTCCCATATCTGGCCGACTAGGTGAAAGAACTCCTCAACCGCCGTCGCGCTATCAATAGTGGGTCCCCACTTTGGTACGTCCTGCCTTCGTCGAGCATACAAGCACGCTCCCTGTAGTATCCCCTATTGTCATCCATACTGCCGCAACACTCGACTTTGCAGGAACCTCTCAATAACAAAGGGCATCCGCCCTATCAGAAATTGGGACATGTAGACATAAGGCATCTCCATCCCATCCTCTGCCCATACCTCACAATCTATATACGGTCTCCAGATGACCTATCAATATTATCTAGCACTTGCCTCAAATGCTCTAGTTTTCCTAGCTTACGCTAGACAAATATCCCTTTGTATCCATAGGCATACGCGTGACCAACTAGCCTATCTTTGTCTGCAAGTGGCCTTGCTGTGGGAATATGCTCCCACGCCCATACCTGTAGCAGCGTGACCCCATCTGAGAGACTGTTGTATCCCAAGTAAACCACTTGATGCAGATCCCTGTATAGGTGGGCCAACATAGCAGACCCCCATGCAAATCGGCGACCCTGTGTCACCATGTCCTCCAGGACCAACCCCCATCCTACTGCAAGTCCCTTCGACCTACGGTCAAGACATAAGAAACCACCTATAAATCCTGCTAGCACTGATGGTAGAGGAACGTAATCCAAATCAATGAACTCCTGTCAGGGGGTCTCATATCCGCAAATCGTATCATCCTATAATATCCAGCGAAGAGCCTCTGTCCCGCCCTCCTTGGTCTGCTCATATGGTAAAAGTGCACCTACCACGAGAATCTGTAGAATCTGGTAGCAATCCTCAGGTGTCACTGTCATCTCACCTGTCGCCAAATGAAAGGTGTTGGTGTCGCTATGCCACCTCTCAGCCAAAGCTATCAATAAACCCCGGTTAATGATATGCCAGGGCATCTCCAACAAAGAGGATAGTCCACACCTCTCAATGATATCCCTGTCTGCCTATGTCAATTGTGGTATCAATGACCACAGTCTTGAAAATCGCTCTCGTGACTAAAAACCCCAAGCCACTCCTATCACAAGCAAACCATGTCCAATATCAGTTTCCTCATCAAATCAATCCATATCAACATCAGATCAATATCAACTTGAAACATTGAAAATCTAATCAAGTTTCACATCATATCAAATCCATATCAAATCATATCAACTTGTAACACAACTCAAGTTTCACATTCATATCAGCTTGTAAAACAACTCAAGTTCCAAATTCATATCAACTTGTAACACAACTCAAGTACCACAATCATATCAACTTGTAAAACAACTCAAGTTCCACAGCCATGTCAACTTGAAAAACAACTCAAGACCCACATTTATATCAACTTGAAACAATGCATATCAAATCAAGTTCATATCACATCACAAATCCAGATCAATTCCACATCATATCATATCAATATATCAATATCAACTTGAAACATTGCAAATCAAATCAAATTATCTCCAAAATTCATATCAAAAACACCATATCGAAACTCATATTGGACAAATTATCAAAACAACGACAGCAGACACGCAGACTAACTATCACACCCATCCCGGCAAAACTAGTAAACACCTACCTATCTTTCTTCATCTCATAATCCTCACCAAAATCCAACTTTCCCCAATTTTTTTTGCCCACGCGCTACACTACTTTACATGCGCTATCCAACAATCTCTATGCGCTACCACATGCACCCTACGCGCTAAAACGCACCTATGCGCTACCCTGATCTATCAATGCGCCACCCAAAGCACCCTACACGCTAAAACCCCCTATGTGATATCCTAATTTGGCCTTATGAGCTAAAACCCCCTATGTGATATCCTAATCTGGCCCTACTCTGTAAACCTAACCCTATGCGCTAGGTCACACCTATGCGCTACCCTAACCTACCCATGCGACCCTCGGCTAACCCTAAGCACTAGGTCCAAGCGATGCGCTACACGCTTCCCCCTATGTGCTACCATGTGCACCTATTGTGCTAACTTCGGTCTATGCGCTATCCTAACCCCCCTTTGCGCTATCCTAACCTACTCGGACACTACCCTAGTTCCCACAATACTACGCGCTACGTTTCGTTTCGTATGCGCTACAGTTTTCACCGGACGCGCTAAACCGTTAATTTCCGCGATAAAAAATAAGAAACCTAACTAAAAACAACAAAACAAAAATCAAAAAGGGGTTAAAAATGACCACTTACCAATGGTCCATACGTGGTGGGTCTCCGATACCTCCGAACGTGCTCGAGTCGATGAGAAACAAAGGGAACTGGCATCTTGACTTTCTTTCCAAGTGTCACTTTCTCCAAAGTCAACAAGCACAAATGAGACAAAATAAATCACTTTTTACCTTTTTATAGGGTAAATTGAAATTAGGGTTACATGGTGGAACATGAAAATTGCTCGTGGTCTCACTTCTAACCCTAAAAATTATCATTATCAGGAGATGAATCAAATTATCGCATCAAACATAGACAAAATTTAAAATGCAATCAAATTTATCAACTCAAATCAAATTTTCAAATTTTTGATTCATCTCCTGAGGGGGCATTATCAACATCATTTATCAAATCTGGGGCACGACATGAACATCTCGACACGACATCACACTGATCATAATCAAATTTTGACGATGCATCATTTTTCTTTGAATCAACATGTGCACACACGTCACTTCAAAGAGGGGCAAAATGTAGACGTATAAAAATGACCATATTCCTAAATGAATATTTAATGTTCATTTTATTCTCATTTCTCTATTTAGTTAAATCTAATTTAATTAAATCACCCACATTCTTCTATTTAATTAAATAAATTATTCAATTTATTTATTTAAATTCACTTAGACCCTTTATATCATTTAATTGAATAAATCATTTTATTTAATTATCTCTCCACTTTTTAATTAAATTTACATTTAATTAAATAGTTCACCCCAATTAAATAAATCTAATTTATTTAAATCCCCAACTTACAACCAAATTGAAATAAAGCAATTTATATTAATTAAATCCTATTATTCCTCACCCACTTGCATTTTCCTACATCTCCCACTTGCCTTCTAAACCCCCTTTCTAAATTCTTCTAGAATACCTCTAATCCTAGTCAGTTAACCTAAACCCATCAATTATCCCCTTTCTCTAAAATTGAGGAGGTCACTTCTCAAATTTGGAGTAAAGTCTTCCAAAGGCATTAAAGCCTTTATGCCTTCAACAAGCTAACTTGTTGAAAACCCCCAAATTTGGAAGGACTCTTACAAATTTGTCCCCAAAGTCTTCAAACCATTAATGGTTAACTAACCCTTAGTGGCATGGTTAGAGACTTTTTGCCTAACTCAACCCTCATCTAACCCAGGGGTCTCATCAAGCATTCATTGTTTTGACCATGGTTATCCCTTTAACCTTTGCACAAGAGTTTATCCTTTGGGTAAAAGCTTTATCCAATGGATAACCTTAACCCAACCTTAACCTTTACCTTCTAAGGTAACCATGAGGTCTTCTCAAGCATTTAGTGCTTCTTACCTCTCCTCTCAAGCAGTCTTATGTTGACAATTGTCACCATTTCATTGGTGAGAATTTCAAACCTGGATTGATAGCTTTCAATCCTGACCCTTGATTAGATCCTTCAATCCTGACCATCCATTGCCCTGTTTCTTCTATAAATAGAGCCCTCATTCCTCCATTTCTAGAATCCAAGTCTTTAGCATCATACTTATACTTAATTTTAAAGCATTTAGCCTCTCTTTGCAATAGAAATTAATCTAATAAGCATTTTAGAGTATTTCTATTATCATTAGTTTAAATCACATAACTAGAATATCATGTTAGGATAGTATTTTTACTAACCTTGTCATCTTATTATCTAGTTTAGTTCATTTACTAAAATCATGCATAAATAGGATGCATTCATATTAAAATCGATCAAAAGCATCCCTCGTTCTTGCATTTATCATCCTTAAGTCACTTTTCTCAGTGATCTGAGAACAAAGGCATTAGCTTGAGGGACCTTGTGAGATAGAGAACCATGGAACACTCCTTGGGAAGTTGAGCCATTCCTCATGGCTCCATAACTTTCACCAAGAGTCCCATGGGTGTGTGGGCAAGTCCTTGAAATATTTCCACATTTTGGATTTCACCAAACTGCTTTTCCCGCATACACTTTCATTTACTAAAGATGTCAACATCACTCTTCTTGAAATGGTCTTATCTACTGTTCGAGATTTTTTACCAATGTTCACCAAACCTTTCTTAACATTTTCAACAATAGATTTTTTTAGCTGAGATGTTTTCCTCTTTTTACTTCTTGTATCTATACCCAACAATTTTAATGGATCTATTAACTCATTACAAGTAAGTACAATTGATAACAATTGAGCTTTCTCTAGTGTAGTATCAAGATTATTGAAATGAGACATTATTTCTTTTGCATTTTTATTCATTGGCCTCCTTTTAGTATGTCTAGGTTCTTCACTGAGACATTTCAACTCATTCACATCCATTTCAAGTAAATGATCTAAATTTTTATAAGAAACATTTCTCTTCACCTTTTTAGCTAGATCCACAATATGCTCATCCATACCGGTAGGAGGTAAGGAGCCTGACCCCTCTCCTTCGACCTCCATCGATTCAACTTGGGCCTCCTCCCTATGTTCTTCAACTATAATGTTTTCTTCAGCCTCGTTTGCCTCAACTCCTACTTGAGAACTTCCTTCTTGTTGAGCTCGTTCTGCACACAAAAGATGACATGTATATATAGTAAGATAAAGGTCCTAAAAAGACATCCTAAAAAAAAGAGATCAAAAAAAGACCTAAGGGTCTAGAGAGAGAGAGAGAGAGAGAGAGAGAGAGAGAGAGAGAGAGAGAGGTAGATTCAAGACTTTTTAAAAGGAGAGAGAAGAAATCTAGTCGTAACAAGACTTAAGGGGAGAGAGAGGAGACCTAAAGATCTAATTTAAATTAAAATTGTCTATTATTTTTAATCCACCAAAATTTCAAATATATAAATTGCTAATCTAGAGAGAGATCCTAATAGGAGATGCTAAAAAGAGAGGTCCTAATTTAAGAGATCCTAAAAAGAGAGGTCCTAGAAATGGACTTAAGGGGAGAGAGAGGGGTACTAAAAAGAAATAAGAGAGAGAGAGGTTTGAAAGAAAACCAAATGGAACCCTAAGATGATGGATCTGATAAGGGAACCACTTAGTGATATGTTGTAGTACTAGTGTGTTTGCAAGATATGTGATAAGGATAACAAAACAACCTTTTATATAGGAGGGATTGTGAATGAAGGAAAATGATTGACTATCTGGGACCAAGACTGGTTTTACTGAACATAGACGTCGTTTCTGTTGATACTGATAATGTTTGTTTGAATGTTTTTGTGGCAAGAAGACACAACAAACAATGAAGACATAATGTCTAAAGGTGTTTTTTGTCAAAATGATTGTAATGTGTATGTTCTATAGGTTGAATCAGCCCAAATTTCCACACGTATAGCACAATCAAAAACACATCAAACACTTTCTTAGCCTAAAGACATTGTTCTCATAGCAGTAACCTCACCCCACAACTTAGAATCTCTGTCAGCTCAAGTGTAGGGACACCTTGAGGGGTGTATTCACTAATTTTACCTTTTTCATGAGCGGACAGCTAAGGGCCTCCAGGAATGGAAGGATAACCCTATCACCCTCTCCCTGGAAAGCTACAAGTAGCTTATGGTAAGTCGAGGATTTATGTCTCATCCCACATGAGCCTTATGGTGAGTATCTTGGGGGGAAACCAGTTGTCCCCTTGCACTGAAGCTATCACAATATTCGGTCAAAAAAGGGTGGGCCGCTAATCTAAAGATGTCTAGTCATGTTTTGGGGAATCTGGTAGCCATACATGCGACATTTTTCTCATGTTAAATGAGGCCTCCCAGTTTGCAGAGGTTACGCTCTACTGGTTTTATCACACCAAATGGCACTAGAGGAGACAGATGTCGGTATAACACATTGACACTAGGTGATAAGCAACTTTTGTCCAAAACCGTAATCTTTTGTATAGTAGACCAAAAGAAAATACCGCTTGGTTCGTTCCTTCTCACAAAACGAGAGGCATGCCCTCTAAAGATGATAACAATTTCTCTTACACCCAAGATCCAATGGAAGGCGAGGGGAGAGGATACTTTTGTTATCACCTTGGGTTCTAAACTAATCACAACGTGCCAAAGGCACAAGACACACCAAGCAAGTTAATTACCCTCTACAAACAAAGAAAATGTCAATGAAATCGTGTGAACCTAATTAGACTAGGAATTTGAAATAAAAAGACACACATTATTTCAAATTAAAACAAGATTATTTTTAATTAAAATAAGATTATTTTCAATCCAACCATTTCCAATTTATGAACTTGTTTTTTTTTAATCGGTAAATAGTTGGATAGGCCAACACCTATATTGATAATAAAGTTGGTACATTGGAGGAGGTGTTTGTATGTTGTTACCCACCCAATCAAAATGCAGACATAGAGCCAAAGGAAACAAAAGGGAAAATTATGTCCACCAAGCATCCTTTGCCCCAAGAACAACAAAATCTACGAGCAGAGGAGTGGGACCATCTACATATAGCTAATAGATATCAACCATATACTACATCAGTCTGTTGTAAGGTATTGTGTGCAATCCTTAGAGGATGTAGACAAAAAAAGGAAATCATATACTAGAAATAAGGAGAGCGAGGTCACTCACTATTTGAAGAGCTCGAGAGAGTCTCATACAGACTCTGAGTAGCTTTTACCTGAGCAATGACCGAGCAGTCCGACCACATCCCACATGTGCTTCCCCTGCGACAATCTCTTCAATAAGTCTCATGTCATTTGGAATCCACATCTCCCCTTTGCCAAGTTCCCAATCATTTCCTATCTCAATCATACCGTTTTCATCCACCCCAATATCCCTTCAACCTTGTAAACCTTCCTCACTCACAAACTTCCCTAAATCATATGCCTTCGGCCTAGTCAGGTTGTCCATCACAAAGAGCAGAAAGGCCTGATTTTGATTCCTCTCCACATGACTACGGTTGAAATGCTCCATTTTCATGGTTTGAACAATTGATAATTTCTGCACATCTCCCCTCACATCCCGAGCCATGTAATATTGTTGAGACAATAGAGTGTGTTTATGCTCATCAATATTATCCAAAAATGCATCAATTTCTCCAAGAAAGGAATGTCGAAAAAGCATTTGGTATACTTTCTTTGTTCTGGGCTTGCAGATACCCATCTGGATGCATAACGCCCAGAACATTGTCATGATTTTCGTATTCACTTTGTACTTGTGCACTGCTCTTAGGAACTTTGCCTCCAGAACCTTCTTTATCGCATGCAGAATCAAAGGATGCTTCGACTCCATCACCATTAGCAAAAAATTTTTTCCCTAAAATCTCTCCTAGGAAAGCCATCTACTGCTTGGTTGCCTCCAAGAGAATAGAAGTATCCATCGCTATAGCTTCCAGGTCACACAAAGGCAAAAAGAAATGAAGTGGTTCTTCTACCATAATTAATCATTCACCGAAAAGACTGCGGGGCAAAATGAGCACTTGCCATAATGATTGCATCATCTAAGTCGTACCTTATAAAAGGCCTAGTTATAACCCTTCCTTCCCATTATTACCATGTGGTGACATGTATTTATGATATTTTTCCACCTCACAAACATACCGTTTCCAACTCAACATCACCTCAACTTATGAAGTCGGGATATGATTAATCTGCCACTTGGCTAGGAATCTAGAGATAGGAAATCAAGCAATGTGACAACCCTTGTCACATCCACACCTATCAGGTCATGTGGGAAATTGTTCCTACATACTATAACTATCCTCACAATCTTTTCCAAATCCATCAAGCATCGGTCCCAGGTTGTGCTCCATCGTGAAATGATTCAAAAGAAATCTTGTATTCTACCAACTGTTTCGCTAGGTCATTAGCCATCCCATTTCCTTTCTGAAAAATGTGAATAATCTTGTATTCGACAAAACCTTTTAGTGTTTGTAATATGGGCACAAGACATCTCTTGAGCTGCCAATTTACCACCCATTTATTTCATATTGCATTGATCATTATAAGAGAATCAACTTCAAGGTGAAGCTTTGAAGCCCCCAGTTTTCTGCCAAGATTGACTCCTTTCAAATTTGCTCTAAACTCTGCAATATTATTTGTTGATATTCTAATATACTTAGTCGATTTCCCTACAATGAGGCCTAGATCATTCCGGGCTACACAGGCTACCCCTGCACTCCCAGGATTGCCCAAAGAGGCACCATCAAAATTTATTTTGATCCAGTCTTTTTCAGGGGGCTACCATACTGTAGTGGCCTGAATTCTTGCAAAGCCTTCCAACTGAGCCAACTCATGACCCCTTGGGACCTTCAAACCAGGAAATTTCTCCAAAACATCACTGTCTTTATTTGTGAAAACATTGGACTTCCTACTCTTCTTAGTAGTTGCTTCATTGACCAGTTTTACTATTGAAGCTTCCATTTTTTACACTCACTTCTTGAGGCATCGCTTGATCCTTGAAGATCCTTTTGTTCCTTTCCTTCCATAGTTCCCAAGCTATTATTGAGGGGAGAACTTGCCATATGCTACTAAACATTCCCTCGTACACAAATTGAGGCCATAAAATGAACCACTCTTGCAAACTTTGAGGCTCCACATGCTATAAATCCAATTTCCCCAACAGGAATTCCCAACAATACTGAGCAAAGGGGCAAGTCTATAGTAGATGATTTGTATTTTCTGAACTTCTCTTGTACAAAGTGCATCTACTGGGACCGCAAATTCCTATTTTGGCTAGTCTATCCTAAGTCAAAATTCTACCCTAAATGGCAAGCCAGGAAAGGTCACCTGCCTCTGGAAGTATGCCCTTCCCCCATAGGAGTTTGACTGGACACTACTTGTTGAATTTTTTTGCTTCCTTTATACAATAGCCAAGTTTTACTTTATATTTTTTATCCTTGGAAACATACCACCTAATCTTGTCATTATCTAGAAAGACAAGAATGGATCTCTCTTTGAGAATATTTGCAAGAATTTCCTTTTGATTCTGGGGGACATTTATATTCTCCAAATATTTCCAACACCACTTGTCAAATCCATTGATCTTAATGACCTCTCTATAATTACATACCTTGGACCCCCATACTCTGGTGGTCTTTGCTCTAATTTCCATCAAGGAAGGGTCAACAAACAAATTTTGATGCCCATCCCATGAATCTTCCCAAAAGGAGGCAGAGGCACCATTACAAACTTCCCAAGTGATGTGTTTCATCACTATATCCTTGCTCTCACAAATGAAATATTAAATGGTCGATCCTCTTGGGAGAATTCTGACTCTTGAGATACTAATCGGGGCATCAGAATCTAAATACTTTCTTCTAAGGATTCGAACCCATTTCAAGTTGGATTTTTGCATCATCCATGACAACTTAGCTCCAAGTGTCGGGTTCACAATGTTGAGTTGCCTGAGCCTGACTCCACCAGCTTTCTGAGGCCTGTACACCTTATCCCAAGGCAATGATGCATGTTTCTAATTCTCATGAGGGCTAGTCCAAAATAATTTCCTTAGAATTTGGTTGAGACTGTCTTCAACTGATGATGGAAATTTTATACAAGTCATTGAGTAGATTGGCATAGCCGATAGGACCACTTTGACCATGAGGAGCCTACCAATCGACGTAAGCCACTTACCCTTCCAAAGCTCCATTTTTCTTTCATAGCTCTCTAATAGTTGGTCCCAATAACACTTCTTAATGATACCTCCAAACAAGGGAAGCCCAAGAAATCACAGAGGAAAGCTTGCCACTTTTAGACCCATAATTTTAGCAATGCAATGTTGAAGACTTGGTTGAACATTGAGGAAAAAGACCTCTGACTTGCGTCAATTAATGGATTGCCCTGTTGTAGTTGTCCAACAAACATATGATGTTCCTAACTTTTCCCCTTGAAGCATCCTCAAAAAGGATGGTGTCATCAATAAACTATTGATGCGTGATTGGTTCTATACCTAGAGTTATTTCTATTCCACGCCATTTCCCCACCAGCCTAGCATGAGTGATAATCCTTCTCAGGGCCTCAACCATAATGATGAAGAGAAAAGGGGACAAAGGATCCCCTTTCCTAAGCCCCTTGCTGGTATTAAAATAACCTTTGGCTACCCCATTGACTAGAATTGAGAACTTTGGGGTTTCAATGCATCCTCTGACCCAATCCACCCAAGGATTCCCAAACCCAAATCTATGTTGTCATTGTGTTGTCATTGATGTCAATCGGTATAGCATGTTACCGGTATAGCAGGACAACCAGTATGAGAGAATAGTTGATATGTTGTCATTGATATCAACCGACATTGTGGTGCCTTTGGTGTTCACCGAAATAGTTGTCAGTGTTATCAATCGATAGAGTGGACAGTTGATACTGAACAAGCTTGGGAGAGATGAGACCGGTGAGTAATATGAACCAACAAGCTTGTGACCGGTAAAGTTTGTTGCAGTATGAACTAATGAAGGGTCAGCAGTGCAACCGGTATGCTAGTATGTTGTCAACTAGCAGGACTCCCACCGGATGAAGAGAAGGTTGACAAAGAGTGTACTACCTCAGTGAGAAAAGATGACATATGGAAAAGCTACTGGGACATATGTCAAGTTGAATATGTATCCTCTCCTCTATGAAGTCAAATTATTACTGGCAGGTGACATAGATCTTCCTCCACCGGTGTTTGGCAGTTGAAGTGCAATTGTCTATTCTTCCCACCGATAAGTGGAAATACCTTCTTATCCCATAGTATACATGGCATACATCATGACTCTCCAGGATAAGACAGTCAGAGTAAGAAAAGGTAGGTGATTGGATGCATAGACCGGATGACTAATGTAGAAGATGAGGATGCCTCTTGAGTTTGAGATCAGAGATGTGCATTGGATCAGCATGTGAAGACATGATGTGCTACTGGGACTGAAAAGGAAGAGTTAAGATGGTGACTTTGCCACCTTGGCAAACCGATTGAGAGGAGAACTAGTCAAATGAAGATAAGGTTTTGAAGTTGCACACATGGAGTTACCAGTATGCAGATGGAAAGTGGTGTTGCCATAGATGCATAATAGTTGGAGATGGATGGCATGAAGATATCATGCACATTATCAGTATGAAGGCAGAAACATGTCAACCGATAAACAAGGTGGATACCAGCATACAACTAAGTGAACAGAGAGACAAAAGTGAAGTGCTCTCAATATGATGAAGATGCACATGGTGAGTCATCCTAGATAGCTATTGAGGACTAGCATGATTGATGATCGGGTAAATGTGAGACACTGACAAGATAGACAATGCAATGTCAAGAAGGTTAACCAATAAAGTATGATGTGCCAGCAAGAGTTTGGTCGATGATCCTGTCTGAACCGACACAGAGGTCTAAGTTGACGTATACCGATAGAGATGCCACATGGAGTTGAAGTGGAAAGCATGAAGAGGTTGATGATGTGTGTTGGTGAGGTAGTTGGCAGTTGGTCCAACATTTAATGGCAATTGTGAAGCTCGAGGAATGAGAGAAGAGGTGTGCGACTCAAGGAAGATCAAATAGAGGTGATCGATGGGATGCACTGATCAATGCAGAGTGTCTAGGCGTAGATCAAAGTTGGTGATGCAAACCACCGAACCATTTATGGTGATTGACCAAGTGCTAAGTCGATTGACTGTCCGTGTTTGCTAAGTATAGCAAACGTGCTTTGGAAGAAAGGAGATATGGTGGAAATGCCTGATTGCTTGCAGGTTGTCGATATTCATGCAGATCTCCGAGATCTAATTGGATCTGATACTCCTTGTGATCAATGGAAGAAACCCTGGCACGTTGATAGTTTGAAGTTGCATTTTGGCGGGAAGCTCAGCTATAAGCATGCAGGCAAAAGACCGGATAAATTGATGCTAGTTGGTGGAGTTGAGTGATCCCAAGCAAAGTAGAGAGCTGATAAGACTGAGAAGAGTCAAGTAACTAAGGATCTGAAGTAGAGAGCCACCAAGAGTGGTTAAACTAGTAAGAGGGGTTAATTGTGAGCTAAACCAATAAAGTCCAAAGTAACTGGTAAACAACAAAAGATAATAAGTGTAGAAGTGAACTGGTGGTGTTCAAGCCAACGAGAGGATAACACAAAGTGTGGTGGTTGTGAGTGAGTTTCAAAAAAGATCCGACAGGCACAGAACAGGGCAAGGTTGAACCGATAAACAGAGCAACTGGTATTCCAGTGCAGAATCTGTCAGATAAACAACCAGTAAGGCTTGAGTCGACAAGTGAGCAACAGAGATAGGAAGAGGCAACAATGAATGAAACAGAGTGTGAACCGATAGAGAGGAGGCTGAGTGGAAGACAAAAGATGATACCAATAAAGCTGAGGAGAAGGGAAACCGGTAGAGAGATTATTCATAAGTGGTTGCATAACTCTTTTGTAGCCAAAAATTTACTTTTGCATTTGATTATATTCATTGTAGATCACTAAGTTGGTGCTCGGTGCAGGGGTTGTAGCTCCTTTGGGTTGGTGCCCATATACTAGCAGGGGTTGGTACTCTTGGGTTGGTGCCCTACAAGTTGTAATAAGTGTCTTCATTTTGAGGTTGGATTAGAGTAATAGACTCCAGCAACATTTCTCACCGAGGTTTTTCCCATCTTGGGTTTTCCTCGTATATACCGATGTTATGTAATGTGCCCTTCATGTGGTTGAATTGTGTTGTCTTATTTTATCTCACCAATAGGTTTGCTTGGTCCTTAGGTTGGTAACAGGTAATCTTTCTTGGAGTTAAAAAGGGTTAAGAATTTAGAAATAACTGATTCACCCCCCCTCTCAATGACATCTTGTGTTCAATAATTGGTATCAGAGCATAGGTTCCCGGTTGATAAGATTTCTCCAGCTTTGGTACATTTTGGTATTTGAACACAATGGTTTGTTTCGTGTCACCCCCTACTCTAGTGTTTGATGGTTCAAACTTTTCTATATGGAGTCATAGGATGGAAGTCTACCTGCCCTCCCTTGGGTTTGATGTATTGATGTTAGTAGTAAATGGCTGCCCTAGTAAAGTCAGTCCTCCCACCAGTCCTGAAGCAAGAAGGAGAAATAAATGTAATGATGAAGCTATGAAGGCCATACTCAGTGGGCTATCTGGTGATGTCTCCTCACATGTGGACATATGCAGATAAAAAAAATCCTATGGGACAAATTGAAGAAACTTTATGGAAATGAACCCTGTACTGCAGAACTAGTTTGTGGAAGTACGAAAAGAAATGAAACACATGTGTCTGCAGATGATGAAGGTATACCTGTTAGCAGTACCAAAAATGATGAAGAGGAAACTCGCTTCTTAATGGCTCAAGAGATAGAAGATGAGAGGCACACATCTAAGAGTGATCATGCATATCACTCCTACCGGCAAGATGTGTTTGGGAGTGACAGTGAAGATGAAGAAGAAGATGAAGCCGAGGTAGATCTAGAAGGAAAACTTGTAAGTGCACTCAAGGAGCTTAGTAGAGTGAGAAATGAATACAATTTTTTCAAGAATATTGCTCTTGTGGAACAAAACTAGTTAATCAAATGCCTTGAAGAATCTGAGAAATGTATCTCAGAGTTGAAGACTCAACAAGAAGACACCAAGGAATGCAGGTGTAAAGATCTAGCATCTAAGCTAGAGGCAAAAGATAAAGAGTATTATCAGCTAGAAGGAGAAATGGAGAATCTCTGAAATGACCTTGAGAAATGTCAGGATGAGCTCAAGGTAAGAATCTGGTTTGATGGCAGCAGTAATGCCTTAGATAAAATGTTCAAGAATAAAAAACATTCCAAGGATATTAGAGGATTGGGATGTGGTACCAATGAATGCTCTACAAACAAGGAGACCTCCCACAGAGATATTTAATTTGTCTCCTCAAATGGAAATGTCAAGGGTCGGACCTTCATAGTTAGAAATGCTCCAAGGAAGAAGGTTGACCTAACTACAATTGGTGAAGACATGTTGAGGATGAAGATCGGTGTTGCAAGGAGGAATAATGCAGATTCAAAAGGAAAAGGGAAGCTGAAATAAGATATCTTAACCGATAGCAAGAACAAGAGAAGACAATTAAGAAGATCCTTCACCGATAGAAGACAAAGGAACACTGCTACCCCCAAGTCAAGACAAGTGTGGAAGAGAAAGGGATCAGATGGAAGAACTGTAGAAAGTGGACAACCCAAGATCCATCCCCGGAGAAGCAAAAATGGAGATGCCAAACCGGTAAGATCATCTCATGTTTGGAAAAACAAATTTGTAAGTAATAATTCCTCTTTCTTCGGTTACTATTTTATATGTAATGGATATGGCCATAGAGCAAAAGGATGTAGAAAGGGATCTAGGATAAAAAAAATTAAGTTTCCACAGATATCATGCATATGGACACAAAGTTTCAAAGAGTAGATACATGCATATCCCCTCTCCCGGTTATGCAAATTTATATGTTATCAATGCAATGGGTTTGGCCATAGAAGTCATGAATGCAAGAAGAAGAATTCCCAGTCCTATGGTAGGCGATGGAACAATCATGCTCAGTATGGAAGTAGTTATATGACATATGAGCAACAAAGACCTGCATGGAACAAGAGGAGAAGTGTTCCTGTATAATCAAGGAATCCATGGAGACTGGTAGCTGGCTAAAATGGCATAATCAAAAAAGGAGGAGAAAACCGGTATGTTAGAAGGTCCCCCAATCATTTGATTGGCATGAATGTTGTGTGCTACTACAACAATGCTTCCAGTCATGCTGCAAAATTGGGTAAGGCGAGGTTCAATGAATAGAAGAAGGTCAACACTACTCCAAAGGCTGCAAATGAGGAAAGGAATGAGATCAAGAAGGTATGGAGGAAGAAGTAGGAAGATAAGAGCATGCACAGACATTGTGCATTCCATGCACAAGTGATATCTCCTAAAGCTTAAAGGAGATGCAGGACTAAGGGGGAGCTACATATTGGTCAAATCATTCACCCCCATGCTTAATAAGGACAAAGGAGAAGACAGATTGCTGCCAGTAAGAAGAAAAAGGTGAGATAGTGTTGTTTAGTTACTACCTTGACTACACACTTATACTTAAGTGACATGATGTTGATGAGGGTTGGCATTGTGGTCATGGAAGAGGATGCCACGGGATCGTGGTGGACATCTTGGAAGTGGAAGAGCATATGTAGAGCACTTATGCTCAATTCCACCGGAACAAGGTGCAGATTGGTGTACCGGTTTAGGACCTGACAGAAAAATGAAGACCATAGATCTATGGTTCAGGGGGAGTTCACAATCATATCTTATGATTGTTATCTGATACACTTGACACAGGAGGAGATCAAGTGTCATTGTTGCTACACCGTAGACCGGTATATAGGGAGATGTGAACAAAGAGCGAGAGTCACCTGCATAGGGGGGGAATATGTCAGACTAGTACCTGATTGCCACCAACAATTGGTGTTAGAGTCACCCCCACCAGAGAAAGAATATATCATTGATATCAAATTGATATCAGTGCTTGCATCAAAATTGGTATCAATTGGCAACACTCATAGTACAATCACATTTGATTCTTAACAATTGATATTAGATTGGGAAGATGCAGTTTGATCAACAGAGCATAGTGGTCAAAAGGGAAGAAGCAACCAATAGAAAAGGGGGAGAGAGAGCTTGCAATATATCGGATGTCAAGACCCTTTGCCATTGTTGTCAAAGGGGGAGAAAGAATCTGTAGTATATTGGATACTACATGTGTTGAAATAAATGTCAAAGGGGGAGATTGTTGGCATTGTGTTGTCATTAATGTCAACCGATATAGCATGTTACCGATATAGCAGGACAATCGGTATAAGAGAATAGTTGATATGTTGTCATTGATGTCAACCAACATTGTGGTGTCTTTCATGTTCACTGGAATAGTTGTCAGTGTTATCAACTAGTAGAGTGGACAGTTGATACTGAACAAGCTTGGGAGAGAAGAGATGGGTGAGTGATATGAATTGGCAAGCTTGTGACAGGTAAAGTTTTCTGCAGTATGAACTAATGAAGGGTCAACAGTGCAACCGATATGCTAGTATGTTGTCAACTAGTAGGACTCCCATGGGATGAAGAGAAGGTTGATAGAGAGTGTGTTGCCTCGGTGAGAAAAGATGACATATGGAAAAGCTACTGGGACATATGTCAAGTTGGAGATGTATCCTCTCCTTTGTGAAGTCACATTATAACTTGTAGGTGGCATAGATCTTCCTCCACCGATGTTTGGTAGTTGAAGTGAAATTGTCTATTCTTCCCACCAGTAAGTGGTATACCTTGCTTATCCCACAATATACATGGCATACATCATGACTCTTTGGAATAAGACATTGAGAGTAAGCAAATGCAAGTGATTGGATGCATAGACCGGATGACTAATGTAGAAGATGAGGATGCTTCCTGAGTTTGAGATCAAAGATGTGCGTCAGATCAGCATGTGAAGACATGATGTGCTATCGAAACAGAGAAGGAAGAGTTAATATGGTGAGTTTTCCACCTTGGCAAATCGGTTGAGAGGAAAACTAGTCAAATGAAGATAAAGCTCTGAAGTTGCACACATGGAGTTACCGGTATGCAGATGGAAAGTGGTATTGCCACAGATGCATAGTAGTTGGAGATGGATGGAATGAAGATATCATGCACATTACTGATATGAAGGCAGAAACATGTCAACCGATAAACAAGGTGGATACCGACATACAACTAAGTGAACATAGAGACAAAAGTGAAGTGCTCTCAATCTGATGAAGATGCACATGGTGAGTCATCCTAGATAGTTGTTGAGGACCGCTGTGGTTGACGATCGGGTAAATGTGATACACCGCCAAGACAGACAAGGCAATGGCAAGAAGGTTAACTGATAAAGTATGATGTGCCGACAAGAGTAGAGGACTGGTAGGTGTGCACTAGTTAAGCGTTCGGTCGGTGATCTTGTCTGAACCGACACAGAGGTCTAAGCTGACGTATACTAACAAAGATGCCATATGGAGTTGAAGTGGCAAGCATGCAGAGGTCGGTGATGTGTGTCAGTGAGGTAGTTGGCGGTTGGTCCAACATTTAATGGTGACTGCGAAGCTCGAGGGATGAGAGTAGAGGTGTGCGACTCAAGGAAGGTCAAACAAAGGTGATCGATGGGATGCACCGATCGATGCAGAATGTCCAAGTGCAGATCAAAGTTGGTGATGCAAACCGTTGAACCATTTATGGTGATTGACCAAGTGCCCAGCTGACTAATTATTTGTGTTTGCTAAGTATAGAAAATATGCTTTGGAAGAAAGGAGATATGGTGGAAATGCCCAATTTCTTGCAGGTTGTTGATCTTTGTGCAGAACAAGATCTGATTGGATCCGATACTCCTCGTGATCAGTGAAATAAACCCTAGCGCATCGATAGTTTGAAGTTGCATTTTGGCGGGAATCTCAACTATAAGTATTCAGGCAAAAGACCAAATAGGTTGATGCTGGTTGGTGGAGTTGAGTGATCCCAAGCAAAGTAGAGAGTTGATAAGATTGAGAAGAGTCAAGCAATTGAGAATCTGAAGTAGAGAGCCATCAAGAGTGGTTAAACCAGTACGAGGGGTTAACTGTGAGCTAAACTGGTAAATTCCAAAGTAACCGATAAACAACAAAAGAGAATAAGTGCAGAAGTGAACCAGTGGTGTTCAAGCCAGGAAGATGATAGCATAGAGTGTGGCAGTTGTGAGTGAGTTGCAGAGAAGATCCGACAATCTCAGAATAGGGCAAGGTTGAACCGGTAAATAGAGCAACCGGTATTCCAGTGCAGAATCTGTCAAATAAACAACCGGTAAGGCTTGAGTCGACAAGTGAGTAACAGAGACAGGAGGAGGCAACAGTGAATGAAACAGAGTGTGAACCAACAGAGAGGAGGCTGAGTGGAAGATAAAAGATACTACCAGTAAAGTTGAGGAGAAGGGAAACAGGTAGAGAGATTATTCATAAGTGGTTGCAGAACTCTTTTGTAACCAGGCAATTAATTTTTCATTTGATTATATTCATTGTAGATCACTGAGTTGGTGCTCGGTGCAGGGGTTGTAGCTCCTTTGGGTTGGTGCCCATAAACTAGCAGGGGTTGGTGCTCCTTGGGTTGGTGCCCTAAAAGTTGTAATTAGTGTTTTCATTGTGAGGCTGGATTGGAGCAATAGACTCCAGGAACATTTCTCACCGAGGTTTTTCCCATCTTGGGTTTTCCTCGTATATACTGATGTTATGTGATGTGCCCTTTGTGTGGTTGAATTGTGTTGTCTTGTATTATTTTACCGATAGGTTTTCTTGGTCCTTAGGTTGGTAACCAGTAATCTTTCTTGGAGTTAAAAATGGTTAAGAATTTAGAAATCATTGATTCACCCCCCTTCTCAGTGGCATCTTGTGTTCAACAATCTGGATAGAACATTTAGAAGAAAACTTATATCCACCATATCATAGGCTTTTAGCATGTCCAACTTAATGATCATGCAAGGTTTTTTGAGCTTTCTAGCTGAATGGACTACTTCATGAACTACTATTATGCCTTCTACAATTGATCTTCCTAGAGAAAAACCACTTTGTTCCTCTGAGATGATCTTGTCTATGATCTTCTTGAGTCTATTCGCTATGATTTTGGTGATGATTTTGTACCAAGGATTGCATAAGTCTATTGGATGATAGTCACTTATGGTTTTTGCATCTTTTTTCTTGGGAATGAGAGCTACAAAGGTGTGATTGATTGCACCTAGAATAGTAGCTTTTATCCTTAATTCCTCCACAACTTTCAGGAGGTCTTCCTTGATGATATCCCAAAAGGACTCGAAGAAGTAGGCTGGGAAGCAATCCGGACCAGGAGCCTTATTTGGGGCCATCTGAAAAGTCACCTTTCTGAGTTCCTCAAGAGAAGTGGTTTTTGTAAGCTCCTTGTTGTCTTCTTTAGAAATGATGCTAGGAATCTGATTGAGGAATTCTTCTTTAACAACTCTCTGTTTTACATTTGGATTGTTATGATTTAGGAGGTTTTGGAAGTAGTTGACTGCTTCCACACTAATCTCCTCATTGGAACTTACCATTGTCCTATCTTCTCTAGTTAGTTCTAAAATTTTGTTTCTGTTTCTATTGGTTATTGTTGCATTGTGGAAGAACTTTGTGTTTCTATCCCCCTCCCTAAGCCAAAGCTCCCTTGACTTTTGCCTCCAGAATTGTTCTTCTCTTGCTAGGATTTCTGCTAGCTCAACTTTTAGACTCTACTCCTTCTTGAAATCTTCCTCCCTCATGCCATTTGCAATGACAACCTCATTCAGAACCCTCAACTCACCTTCAATCCTTTCACTTTCTGAGAAAATGTTTTTGAAAAGCACCTTGTTCCATTCCTTTAACTTAGTTTTGATGTAAGACAGTTTTTTGTGGAAAATGAACATCTTTGAGTGATTTCCAACCCAACATTCCTACCACCACTGCATCAAAAGATCATGAAGGGAAGGATCTCTGATCCACATCTTCTCAAACCTGAAAGGAGATCCCCTAGAGTATAGATCCAAGGTGAAAACAAGTTGAATCGGGAAATGATCTAACCCGCTATATAGTAAAATTAAAGCTTCCACTGAATTAGCCACCCCCGACCAATCCTTGTGGAGGAAGAATCTATCTAGCTTCTCTGCAATGCAAGTGAAACCTTGCTTCCTATTAGTCCATGTGAATTTTCCATTGTTTGAGACTACATCCCCGAGGTGATTGGAATCCACAAATTCCTAAAAGTCTTGCTGAATTCTACTATTTGGCATGATCCCTCCTTGTTTCTCCGAATTGTTGAGAATTAAATTGAAATCACCTCCAACAATAACCCTGTCTTCTCCCCCTAAACTGGGAACCCTGGTAATATCCTACCACACTTCCCTCTTAGTTGAAGTGGCTATAGGCCCATACACATTAATCACCTTCTAGAGTTTGTTACTGAAGGCAGTGAAAATTGACTTTCATCCAATTATTATGGGCTACCACAACAGAGCATCTAGCCTTTAAAGGATTCCAGAGCACCCCAATACCACCAGAGGCACTAGTTGATTCAATAAAAAGACCTTCCCACTACCTCCAAAACTTCATCTTACTTTCATGCTCAGGCTTACTCCACTTTGTTTCTTGAACTAAAACTAAATCGGCTTTACTAGCATCAATTTGGTGCTTGAAAAGGCACCATTTGCTAGATGCATTTAAGCCCCTATCATTCTAGCTTAGGATCCTCATGGCTCCTTGGTAAGGGGTAACTCCTCGTTTCTAAGAATTGTTTGAAAGAGCTTGGTTTGCTCTTTTGCACAACCTGCCAAGGTCAGTTTGGCCTTGTTGGATTATCTACCCCTCTGCCTGTTTGCTTTGAGTTTGAGGGTCTTCAAGAGCGAGGGAGTTTTCTCAAGACACCTCTCCTCCATAATACCATGTCACAACCCTATTTTACTATTTATTTATTTATTAATTTAATAATTCCACTAATTATTATTTATTAATGAATTTATTATTTATGCACGTTGAATTGTATTTAAAATATTTTCATTATTAAATATATACTATTGTGATAATCAAAATGATTTCCAATTTCTATATTTTCTTTAAATTCTAAATGTAATAAAACAAAATAAAAAAATTATATTGACAAATACATATTATTATTAAATAAATAATAAAATTATGTTATGTTTATATTGTCTAACGATTAAAATGAGAAGTCCTTTTTCTTTATAGGAAAACTAACAATTAATAAAAAATAAAAGAGAATCTTTATTTTATTAAGAAAGTTATCTTAAGAAATAAAATAATAATAATAATAAACAAAAAAGTTTCTATTAAAATGTTATTAGAAACTTATCATATTTGTCCATACCATATTTCATTAGAGAAAAAAGTTTAAATTTTAATGAAAAATAAATATTTCCTTTGGCCACCCACGTAGGAAGAAAGGAGATAAATAAGGATTTAATAAGAAAACTTTCTTGTTTTAAACTGCTATGCATTTAAAAATTAGAAAATACTAGCTAGGTGTGGCTTTTTATGGGGATAAGAAGCATGTTAACCTTCTAAGATGATAAGGTAAGAGATGGCATATTCTTTACTTATCTTTATTTTATTTTAAAGTTGTTCAAAAATATAAAATTGCACTATAACTATAAATATAGTATGTTAGTAAAAACAATAGTTTTTAAAATTATAAACGTTGCAATCTTTCTAATATATGAAAAAAAAGAATCTTCGTTCAAGAATCTTTATAAATACAATAAATTAGTTTTCATTTGGGATTATGCAATTTTTGGTTTTAAGGGTATGCAAATATGAATTGTGTTGCTTACACACACACCATTTAATGAAAGCTATTCAGAGTGTCATTATGACATTATAGGAAGAGATAGATTTTACAGTATTCTTACAATTAATTTTAGATGTTCATCTTGACGATTAATATATTAATAGTATTATAAATAGTTGAAGGTTAATATGGTTGTATTACCCTTTTAAGATCAAATGATTATTCAGCATATCCTAAATTCTTTTATTGAGAGATTTCTAATTACAAAATCTATGATATGATAGATAGGAATATATACTTGTGTGTGTAAAGAGTGTGTTAACTCTTAAAAGGAACAAAGTAGATTTTGAAGCTAATACGAAACTCTTTAAGACTAAATAGATGTATTTCATTAATGTCTATTTACATAGTAATACTATTGAATATAATTACAAGATTGAATTTTCCTGCATAATGAATCTTGTAGAATTTAGATCAACTTGTACAACCAAATGGTGATTAGAACCAAATCAAGTGGATAAGAGTTAACCTCTTAAGAAAAGTAGTTATGAACTTTCTTTGATTTTGAATGATAAGTTCTAAAAGCAACACAAAATATCCTTAAAATCATTTATAATTATGCTTCTTTAAAAATTAATTTGATATTCTTTCAAACCTAATTCAAAGAGCACAGCTTAAATGCAAGAATTGTGTGTATTGAATTGTGTGTATTGGGAAAGGCAATAGTTCAATGGGGCAAATTCATATTTCAATAGGATAGTGGTATGGAATATTTTGGTGAAACTAGGTTATCATCATAAGATTAATTGTTTGATGATAGATTAAATGGTGAGTAATGATCTATACTCAAATTGTGCCTTGGATATCATAATAAACTTTTGGGTGTTAAAGAAGAGACATTGTCACAAGTAGCCATTATTAAGCTCATGATCTTTTCATGAATGACCATTCTATGTCTTCATGTTTGATATCCTTATATGCTTTCTTATAGATACTCCCGAATACTCTTGTAAACTTATGTATGCAAAGATGTGTTGTAGTAACACCTATGATTCTAGTCTTGTATATTTCTTAAAAAGTTGAGTAAATTGAATTATGGTTCTGATTATGATTGAAAATAAGATCCTTGATAAGTTATCAAGTGCATGGATTGACGATATTACACGCATATATGCTCATGTAAGCTATGTATGCTTAATATTCATTCTCATGTAACCATGATGTTGTTAAATTAGCTTAAAAATAGATATGTCATATTAAACTATTCCATTACTCTTCTCGGATTTGCATTGTTAGTCTACCTCGTGATGGGTCGGGTATCTTTTGTATCATGAAAGATTCTGAGGAAGTGTAACTACTTCGTGGAAGGGTGGATATGTGCTCCAACAATATTCTCGCCCTTGATGTGATTGTGGGAGACAAATGTCAGAGTTCCTATCATGATGGTCTTCATGAATTATTTTTTTATGATTATTATAAATGACTTTGTGGTCTATTGTAAAGGAACATGCTCCCTTATGTTCAACCTTGTTAGAGGTTGTGTATTAAATCTTTCTGTTGAAATGTAATTTTAAGTCTCCATTCTTGTATATCTAGACTTGTGGAATATTAACACTTTGTTTTTTATGAATCTTTCTATGAATTATGTGAATTATGTTATTTTGAAATTATGGAGGTCATTACATACCAGCCTGGAACTCTTCAAAGCTATCATCCAAATCTAAATCTGAGTTAAGATCTGCTTCAACCTCCACACTCTTTGGAGGGGCTTCAATTGCTTGAATCTCCTCATCCCCTACCTAAGATTTCTCAAGACTGTCACAATCTAGGACTCCCTCCCTAGTTGGCTGAACACAATCCAAAACAATCCCTCCTTGTCTTGACAAGGATATCTCCAATAGGCCAGGAAATCCTGGTGATGCTGGATCCTCTTACACAACCCCAACCTCCTTGCAGGCTCTTTGCTTTGGATCTACCCACGCCCTGTCAACACACCTTGCCCCTACATATTGCACTTTGGGCTTCATCGGGCTGCTGAAGTCATTATTTTCCTGCAAATCTACTGCCTTGCCTGATTCTGCTTGCTCAACCTCAGCACTCCCCTCCACATTTTTTTGTCCATCCTCCGAACACGATCTTTCTGTAGATCATTTCAATCAATTCCTTTTCCATCCCTAAAAGCGAAACCCCACACCAATTGCCTATCTTCCCAAAGCTAAAAATGGTTTGATCAAATCTGTGAAGGTTATTTACCGAGACCAAGGACCAGCATCTCTTCGGATCATGGACCAAAGATTTGTAGTGGGGGCATAATCTCAAATTGTCTTCCCTGTCAATCACTTGGGTCTAGTTACCCGCTTTCGATAATACTTTGATCTTTGAGGGGATCTCAACCTCTTTTGTGATGCTTACACATAATCTAAAATACATTCCCAATTTCTGATCTTCCAGAGGTCGATCTAAATAGAAAAACTTGCCTAGTTTCCTACCAATACCTCTGATGATCTCATCCCCCCAAAATTTCGCCGATAGATTATAGAGACGAAACCATATGGAGGTTTCCACGGTAGTTTCTATCCAGGGATTGAAGCTTGGTTTCTAGTTAAAAAGATGCATTTGAGCACCATCCATAAAGAAGGGGCCCGATCCCAAAGCCTTCAATTTTTCCTCATTAGAGGAAAGGGAAACCAAGTAGAAGCCATTTGCAACTAGTTTGATCATGATATTGATTTCCCATTGACCATGACACCATAATATAATATCATCCTGACTTTTCCATCTAAACCCTCCTCACTTAATGAAAAGCCCTACTTGCTCCAAAAAAACAATGTTTTGTTGGACCACCTCATCTACAATGGAGATTGAATAGGGGGTGGTTGATGGGATCTTACTGGTAGTAGGTTTCTTTCCTTAAGGATGACCATCTCCATTGGTTTGAGTGCCATGGCCACTAATGTCTTTCTTCTTATCAGAGTGATCCTTCGAGGTCCCTACCATATACCAATTTGCCCTCCAATTTGATTTCGCCTTTGCCTTCAAAATCAACATTTTCCTGAACCACCCATTCTTTCTCCTCTGAAGCCCTTGTCTCTCCATTCATTTGAGGCGGTCGACCACACTCCTTAAGGAGGCTTTGCAGGTAAGGGATCTTGGCGACACCTTCTCCTAACCCAGGGAGGGCCTCTATAGATTGGTCTTTATCCTTGAGATCCCACCTAGATCCTGAAAATTGACTTGATCTAGGGTTCATTGAATGCTTGTTTCTACTAGGCCAATAAATCTTACCAACCCAACGACCATTCTCAAAGACCTATTGTGGTTTGTATTGATCCTGCGATAAGTAGGAATGTGCGGGTCACCCACTAGCTCTATGATTTGAAGCATAGCCATTGCTGCCATATGCCTGTCACACATTGCCGACTTTTGCCTTGATTATCTCCGTGGGGATTTCATGGTTGGTCTCACTCTAGGAAGTCGCCTTTTGTTGTCCGCACCTCCCATTGGGATAGTGGTCAATTTTCTAGTTTCTCTTTTGCAGGATCTGCTCTCGATCACTTGAATTCACCAAGCTCCTCCCGTCGAAAGCTCGCTCGCTACCACCACCCATGCTCACCATTGCCTCTTTCTATTGTAACCCTATTTTTACTTCAATTTATGAACTTGTTACTTTAGATATAGAGGTCCTAATTTAAAGACATCCTAGAAAAAGAGAGGTTGTAAAGAGAGAGAGATGAGTTATAAAATGATTTAAGTAGAGCATCATAGACTAATTTCAAATTTGATTATTTTTCATTTATTTATTCAAAATGCCTCGTGACTTTAAAAAGCACAAACACACTTAACAACGTTTAATAAAAATAACATAATTTACAAATAATTAAGATAGAATTTTTAATTATTTTGATCGATAACAGGTTTAATATTTGTATTGATTGAAAGGAGAAAATTACATGCCTTCAGCTGCTCTGCAACTTTTCCACTATCATAAGACTATGTGGGGTCTTGCCCCTACAAAAATCAAAATGAAATCCGAGACAAAAAAACAACACCAGCTATGCCTACCACTAAGGTTACATTCCTTACATCAGTGAAAAACCACTAAAAAAACCAATGGCCTACTAACAAAAAATTCCTCACGAAACCATCCTACCAGAACCAGCCAAGGGCCTCCTCCTTGGAGAAATTGGGGATGGCATGACTGGGTCCTGCATTAGACTGTGCCATCCCAACACTGGTCATGGTTCCCGACCATCCTCCTTGCAACTCACTGTGTTCCATGATCTTCACAATCTTTCGTGGGATTTGATGTCGCCCATCCTCACCAATTGGAGCTTACGACTTCACTAGGGTCTACTTGCCGCACAGTTTCGCCTACTCCGTCGAACCCATCTTCCGCACAAAGTCCAGCAGATCCCGCCACCCTTTCCTTGCATCCTCCAACTAGGTTTCAACCGAGCAAGAGGCCGACCACACCACCAGAGGTTGCACTGCATCATTCCACCCGCCCAAGCGCCTCCACGACCCTTGCTGCATTCGCAAACCCACACTAATCTCTGCACGTTCCACCAACTCCACCAGGCCAACCGACCATTTTTGTCTCAGAAATAGAGATGCCACCTGCGTCACCTCCTCCCTTGAACTTCCCACCATCAACGCCAGTGCCACAAATAGGGACGATACGTCCAAATTAGTTCGCAAGCGACAATGAGTGTCCAGGAATTCATCCCCAAACATCAAACAAACAACCTTCCAAAATTCTTCCTCGTCCACCCTAAATACATTCTTTAGACAATGACTTGAAATGGGGCCTCGAAAGACAGGCATTTGGCCCAAAGTGAGCAGCGAGAAATTCGTTTCCATCGTTCCCCTGCCACACACCAAGAAACACTGCTCACTTAGGAAATCCCTCTTCAAAATGCCAAAAACCGAGAACCATAATGTCACAACATGCTGCCACCCCTTCCATTTATTACACCGCATGCACCACCTCACACCGCACATCGCCAACAAATCCAAATTTCCATTCACTGTCATCATTGCACCTACATCGCCATTTCTCTACTTGTTGCCATTGCAATGTACTCAATCCACATAAGCCTTCCCCACCCCTCGACATTCATATCTAAAATGGGTTCACACATAGCTTTTGACAACTTCTCGGGTTCCCCTTTCATACTCAACGCTTCTTCATACAAAATCTAAGGGATCCAAATCCCTTAAGCCTTCAAAGAAATTAAAATGTTCAACCAAGGAACCATTTGCACCTACGTTCAAGAGCACATCAGCTTCTGCATTCACTTCCCTTAGAACATGTGATACTTTAAAGTCCTCAAACCCATTCAGGAGGTCATGTATTCTTCTGATATGTTTATCCAGGTGCCAAGCATCCATCCTACCCCTAGCGATGCCATTCACCACTATCTGAGAGTCCCCTTCAAGGTGTAGTTTTTTCACCTCTAATTTTTTCGCCATAAAAATTGCTCCAATTGCCGCTTGACACTCAGCTTCATTGTTAGTGCCATCCACCAATCTCTTTGCTCCAAATGCTAAAATACTACCTTTCTCATCTCGAGCAATGACCCCTACACCAGAGATCCCGGGATTCCCTCTGGATGCCCCGTCAAAGTTGATTTTGATACATCCCCTATCTGGCGACATCCACACATGACTTTTTTCAACAACCCTACGAGGATAAGCCCTCAAAAGCCCATTAGCAGGCCTAAACTAGAATTATTTTTAAAATGATTAATTTAATTAAATTAAAATTAATTTAAAATAATTTTCATAAAATTATTACATAAAATATTTAACTAATCAAATAAACATAATTTTCAGTACGTAATACATGTAAATTAATTAGAAATTAAGAAAAGATACATACGTGCATAATATCTTTCCTTTCTTAGTTCTCGATATCTTTGATCTGTGTCGGGTGAATACTTCCTTGAAGTCTTATTTTGCCTTCTCTTCTTGTTCCCCATGCCTTTAAAATAACCTTCAAATATCTTTAAATGACTTAAATTTGTTACCCACAAAATGACCTTGAAATTGTCGCCCTTAAAATAACCTTTAAATGTCTTCTTTCATTAAAAAATGTGAAATACTTTGATAATTTGTGTTTGAAAAAATGAAATAAAACATTTATATTTATATGAGATTGTTAATTGTAGATTTTAATTTTTTTTTGCGTTGGCCTTGGTTCGTACGAACGTCGACCATTAAAAAATGGCATGTTCACACGAACTAGATAGTTATGTGGTTGTTTGTGCACTTCGTGTTTGAGCGAAGTACCTTGGGTTCGAACGAACCCCTATTCGCAGGAACTGACTTCCTAGACATCTCTCTCCCAAATTCTTCAAAAAAATGAGAAATTTTGGCCTTGAAATCTCTGGTTCAAGGCTCAAATGAAAGAATCTCGACAATTCAAAAACATAGGATGGTAGTGCTCAAAGCAAGCTTTCCAACAACTATAATTTTGTTACATTGTGTTTATTATGATCTTGTTTTTAAAATTTTCATACGAAATATTGTTTTTTCAGCGAACATGAATTTCTTCGTTGAACGCATTGGGAAAAATAGTAAACTAATTCAAAAAAATTATTAAAAATATATATGCCCTACATATTTATGTCTTCTTTCTAACAAAAAAATAAATTAAAATTTGATATATATAGAACAAGTTATGTGTTCAAAAGTACACCTATGTCTAAATTATAATTAGTTGGACTTCAAAACTTAATAAAATGAAAAATATTCAACATATCACTATCAAACCAACTCCATGCCTTGGATATTGATGTTACAGACCAAAATTTGAAAGAATTGAGTTTTTATCATGTATAGAAAAAAATTTATGCATTTCAGGAGGCACGTCACTCTTAAAAAATGTTGTTTGCTGTAAAAAACTAGTTTTCGAGGGAGATGGAAAAATAAAAACAGTTTTCTTCAAAAAAAATTGAAAAAAATATATTTAGAATTTGCAAACAAGTTTTTACAAATCACTAATTTACATCATCTCCAAATTTTTAATGGTTTAAAAGTTATAGGTGTCGGAAAGTGAAAATTATTTTAAAAATGTTCATCTTAGTGTCAAAGTTGGCAAAAAAGTGGGAACCATTATTGTGAGTTCACCCCTTAGAATTAATTTAGTCATCGTGTATTTAATTGAATCATGTGAATGAATTTATTACAATCCATGGGAGACCCCAGACAAACTATGAATCAAAGTAGATGTAGAACAAATTTTTGTAGTAATTGCTATTTAATAGATAATCTATGCTTTTTACATCTAGTTGCCAAAATTCACCACATCCTTAATGTAGCATCCAAATTTATTTAGCTGGATGTGAAAATTATGCAACTTTTCAAGCTATGTGGGACATTAAGCTATCAAGCATGTCATATGCAATTTCTCCCCAACTACATGACAAAAAAGAGACATGTTTTTCATTCTATCTCCTCCATCTCTATCTCTCAATAAATAAGGCAATGTGAGTGTTCTCTGAATTGATATGCAACATATCTATTGTTGTCCTTAATGCATCGATGCTCATTATAGTTTAATCTCATGCTTAGAAATTTTTATTTTGTTGCTTGAATCCTACTAAAGCTTCTATACTATCTCATCTATACTAGATCCTAAATGGATGACAAATCTTCACCAGATTAACCCCTTTTCCCCATTTCAACCTATTATTGTTACAAACCATCCCACTAAAACTTGCATCCTTCAAGAAAACAAAGCCACAAGCTAAGATCCTCTTTCAAAAGCATTTCCCACAAGTCAGTAACTAAAATATGAATGGTCTGGTACAACTGATGATAGTTACCAAACTGTGTCCTTAGATCAATGTCCTATGTCGTTTATATTCTTAAAGGCACCACAAATTTGGTAATCTGACTGTCTCCATTAACCAACCATAATTGAATACTAAATAGTAAATAGTATTACAAATATTTATTTTATTTTATTACTGTCAACATATTAATTTCTTGTGGGGTGATTGTTCCAAGTAAAAAAACTACAAAACAATGTAATTGGCAAACTGATTAGGAGTATATGTAATAGTTTACAGATCAGTTACCTATCACAAAAAAAAACTCACCAAATTATAAAGATTTGAGAATTGTCCATCTCATATGAATTGACAAAAGTTAGTGCTTCTCAACTTTAAACTAATCTGCTTCAAAATTGGATCAAACCTAAAAAATATCACTATTGTGGAATACAAAAATATCCATGAATTCATAACAAAGTCTCATAGTTAGATCATTAAGAGATGATAAAGTGTTGAGAGAATGTAAAACACACTATGAAAATCAAAACAAAAATCCCATTGTCATATAAGCAGAATACAAATTTCAACACAATAAAAATAGAAGAGGATAAAACTAGGGTTTATTGTTGCTTAACCCATTATGCCATATAACTAGAATACACATTTTAATGCAATGAAAATACTAGAGTAGGAGTTGTGGCTTTTCACCTTTGTATTGGAGAGGAAACAAATGGCCCAACTGCTTTTCTCATACGACTTTGTTTGAGAAAAGATGTCCTGGTCTCAATAATGCAACAAGAGAATTCAAACAATTGTATCAACTATCATGACAACGCACCAAAGCGACTTAAATAGTTGCATGGATGACCACAATAATGCACCAAAAGTGATTTAAATAGTCAAATGGAACATATAAAAAAAAAATTATAATTGGACAATGAAATTTCTATTTGATTCTTCGTTTGAAATGGATGATTAATTCACATTATTTGTACAAATAGTCAAAAAGAAAATATTACAATGGATATTGTCATGCCTATTTTGTCTACTTAGATTTAATTGAAATAGACAAAAAAACTTATCCTCCCACGTGCATCAATATAAATTTTCCATGCCACCTTTAATGAGAAAACACTAGAAATATTAGAAGACATCTTGTCAACATTTTTTGTGTTTGGCTTTTCCACTTGGACTAGTATTTCAAAAAGAATACTTTATGCAATGCACGTCTCAAGGCAATTGGTGGCATTGCTATCAAATCACCAGTGTTAATAAATGTAATAAACCTTACCTATTGCATGAGTATAATTTTCCCATGCCACCTTTCTAGAAAAGATTGTATACATATTATAACATTTTTTGAGTTTGGCTTTTTCTCTTGGATTAACAGTATGCAAATTATTTAGTACTATTTGACAACAGTTACACAATTGTCCACATCTTAATATAATTTCAATAGTAATATAAAAATGCATAAAAAAATGGACAAAATAATTGAAGGCTAACATAATTGTAATATGCCTGTACACTATTATTGTCCAATAGAATCAGAAATAAAAGAAATTTGTAGAAATTTAATCAATATAAAAGAATTAAAAATATAGAAAAAATGTCAATAGATTTTAATTCTTCATGCCTATTGATCAATGTTGTTAGAAGCAATTAAACTAGGTGAATGCATTAGTATTCACACAAACTAATAAGAAAAATGCTAAGAGCACACTTTTCATCCCCCCCCCCCCCCCCCCTTTTTTTATAGAATGATTTATATAGTTTAAAGAAACATCCAAAAATAAATACATTCATTCATTATAATCCTTTATAGTTTTTAATGATCCATCTATTCATATTATACAGTCTTCTATCATTTGTTACGCGGGAGGCATCTCCTTATATGAAGTGGACAAGCTAAAATAGAAAATCTAAGGTTGAAAATGTTGTTCAACTTGGCAAGATGATTGAAATCATCTTAACCATATGTTTTCCTCTCGTCTACTGGTTTATGTCTCACATTTATGGAAAGGTAGTGTACAAGTTGTGTAAAGCTGTATTAAATAGGTGTCACTTCTAGCTTGCATACTAGGATTGTGTCTCCTCCTGAACATCACGAGTCCCAAGAGACCATTCACACTGCACAACTGTAATAGAATGTGTGGTATGGGCTCTTCCAATGGTGTCAACATTGGCTTCTCATATTCCAATCGCTAAAGCCACATAAGGTAACAAACGTCCAAGAGATCTGCAACAAAATTAAAAAACTTTCTTAGCCTAGTTTTTTTTTTGTTCCACATGGTCTCATAAATATACTTTTCATAAAACTACTTACCATCTCTGCTATTAAACTTTCCTTATAAACCAATAACATGGTTTTCATTACTTGCACTTTGTAATAATTATAAAAATGTTTATGTTTAACATAAAGTTTGTTTGAGCGAATTCTTGGCAAAAACCCCATCGTTACCAGGTTATTCAAGAAGAATTGGAAGGAGGGCATAATCACCATAGGTGGAAGGAAGGTGGAAATTGATGAAGGAATGATTGCTGAAGTTACTGGGAAGCCAATGGAGGGCAGAAAATTCTATAAGGATAAAAAGCTCACAAAGGCGACTATTAAGCGGTTCCCGAAGGGAGACTCTGAGAAAGCCAAATTGGTGAAATCCAACAAAACCCATTACTCACCGAAGTTGATTAAAAAGGTATGGAGATGATTTTTGTTTGCTGTGATGCAATATGCCACTCTTGACGGTAGATCCTCTCATGTTTATGGCTATTGTTTTGTGCTCTTGAATCACTTCCGCCACAAAGATATGGTGTCAATTCCTTTCTACCTGTATTGTTCCTTGAACACTAGTACAAAGGATTTTAGGGCTAACCCGGATAGTAATCCGCCCATGCATGAAGGGTTAATGTTGCTTTTTATATAATCATGTTAAGGACACCTCTGTTCAACACTCTATCACTGAGTTTTCTGCCTCGGAAGAGGAGTTGGAGAACTCAGATGACAATGAAGATGAGGGGTTTGATACAGAGTTGGAAGGTGATCTTAACATGGATACCCTCGCTAAGGGAACCAGAAAGGGGAAGGATAAAGATATAGCTTCTGGGTTTGGCAGAAAGATTTCCGGTAAAGGGGTTAAGGGAAAATAGGAAAAAGGTGCAGGAGGAGGACAACTGGTTTGAAGAAGATGACGAGGATGATGATGGCATGGAGACTGAAAGTGAAAATGCCACCCCACCGCCTAAGAAGAAAACCAAGCGCAGTCTAGCTATCATTGATATTAGCCCGGAGAAGGAGGTTGGTACCTCAAAGGCCCCTTCTCCTCCCTTCGCTCCTAATAGACCGATTTGTGGTGTGGAGAAAGAGGGAAAGAATGTGGTGGAAGGGGAGACTCTGCCTCCTAAAGACAGAGTCACAATTGTTGATGTGGAAACCCTGGAGGACAATGTCGATTTTTCAGACTTCAATAAGGATAGCAGTGATTCTCCCATAACTATGCTTCACATTGCGAAGAATGGGGTGATGGAGATTTATAAGGTTATAAAATGGTTCTACTTGGATATTGAAAGTTTGAATTCTAAACATGAGGCCTCTTCAAAGAAAATGGACATTTTGGAAGCTGTCGAGACGAGTAATCTCAGTTCTTTGCCTAATAATTTGATGTAATTAACAAAAGCCATCAACGATGCAAAGGCTATTACTGAGGCTTATGGTTCCAAATTCAAGGTTGTGCAGGCTAGGTTCAATGAGTTGGAAAAGAGGGTTTACGATCATGAGGAAACCCTGAAGAAGATTGGAGAACAAAGCCACAAAATTCTAAAAGCTTTAGTAGATAATTTCAGAGTGTTGATTAGTAAACTGGAACAAATCCAACTGGAAAAGAATACGATGGATATTTCTAAGGACAAGGACTTGACCCTTGAAGGTGTGGCTGCTGGACCTGGTAAAAGAACTCGGGCGAATACAAGGAAGATGATTCAGCAAGCTAAGGAACTAGATGATCTCAAGAGTGTTGCTGCCTCTATGGTTCAGTTGGAGAAAGAGGCTATGGAGCTTCTTAAGAATTTATCTTAGTTTTGTTGTCCTGTGCTCTTGGCTGTCCCTTTGGTGTCGTCGTGCTGTCCTTTTGTTACTTTTGGTTCTCTTGTTGGCTTTTTGTTTCTGCCAACTGTTTCTGTTTGTTGTTATGTTCTTTCTAGCTAGGCCTTTCTTGTTTTATCTCTTTTCTAATTTGCTGTAAAGGGTTTCGGGGCCCCTTCAAAGCCTTTTTTTCACGTAATAAAAAACATAAAGTTTGTTTCCCTTTTTATTATTAAAATGATTCCCTTACAAAGTGGAATATTTGTATATACAATATTTAATATTATTATATTTATTAATAAATTATTAGATATATTAAAAAATAGAATATCATAAAATTTATTTTTTATTAAATATTTATATATATTTTTAGTCAATTATATGTTTATTTTATATATAAAACATAGATTATAATAATATTTAATTAATTTGTATAATATATATTATTCAATCCAAAGATAGAGAACAAGGACAAACAAACATAGAGAGAGGTTGATAAAGAGAATAAAAATAGAAAGACGGAGAGATAGAAATATAGAGATTTTATTATCTCTCCTTTTCGCTCACTCTCTATATATTTATCTCTCTTTGTTTGTCCATCTTCATCTCCATTTTCCTCTCTATCTCTATCTCCTATTTTTTTTATCTCCTTACTTCTCCTTGCATCTCTCTCTCCCCCTCTATCTTCCCCACCATACATATCTCTCTCCCTCTCTCCTTATCACTCCCTCTTTCTATATCTATTTCTCTCTCCTCTCTTTATTTCTCCCCCCCCCCTCTCTCTCTCTCTCTCTCTCTCCCTCTCTACATATATATATATATATATATATATATATATATATCCCTCTCCATACCTCTCTCTCCCACACAACTTCTTATTTCTCCCTCCTTATCTCTATCTCCCCCCTCTCCATCTCTCACTCCCTCTCTCTATTACTTGTCTCTCTCACTTTTGCCCCCTCTATCTCTAACCCCCCCCCTTCTCTCTCTCTCTCTCTCCCTCTCTCTCCCCCTTTATATTCTCATATATCTCCATCTCTCTCTTCCTCTCTCCATATATATATATATATATATCTCCATCTCTCTATATCCTTATTTCTCTCTCCCTCTACCCATAATTATGTTTCTATCTCTACTCTCTATTTGTCTATCTTTGTCTCCTTCTCCCTTGTCTCTATATTGTCTTATACCCATAATTATGTTTCTATCTCTACTCTCTATTTGTCTATCTTTGTCTCCTTCTCCCTTGTCTCTATATTGCCTTATATCTCTATCTCACCTCTCCCATTTTCTCTATATTCCTCTATCTTTTTCTCTCTCTCGCCGTCTTTATCTCCCTATTTCTATCTCTCTCTCTCTACCACTTTCTACCTCTCTATTTATTTGTATCTCCCTATTTTTTATCACTTCCTGTCTCCATCTCTATCTTTCTATCTCTCCCTCTCCCTCCTCTTTGTTCTCTCTTTTATCTCTACCTCTCCTCTTTCTATCCCTATCTCTCACTCTCTCCCTATTGCAATTTAACATAATCTCATTGGCAGTGAAAAATTATAGCCTTCCCGATTCAAAGATATTATTTGAGTCATGTTTAGATCCATGTAAGTTGACGCATAGTTGTTTTGAAGTTATCATTTCTCCATTAAGATATTTGTTACACAAACAACATCATTTGTTAAGTGGCCTGCCAATTGACCTCACGTGTTGCATAGATGTATGCAAAAAACAGATCAATTTTTTTCTTAATTGACCTTCCACACCTTGTCGGCGTACCTTGTGTGTAATTGCTAGTTATATTTTGTTGTAAAATTTTTTTCTATATGACCATATGGGCATCAGATTTAAGCTTGGATCAGGCAGCAAAGAGGAGAATTTCTTGGTATGTTGTTGAACAGTCCACATCACTTTTCTTGGTCGGGCAAAGGCCAAAGCGAAAAGGAGGTCTGGCCCCATGTTTAACCCTGCCACCATCAATTCCCAAGCCACACGCCAATACTGTTTCTGATGAAAGTGTGACCTCCCGTCGCTTTCAAAACCATAATAAGAACATACACACAGAGCATTTGGCATTATACTACCCTCTTCACTCCACCTCACCCCTTCTTAACCATAGTTACAAAAGACTTAAGTCTTTTTCGTTCAAGGGTGTCTGGACCATTAAACCCTCGACTTGTCTAAGACTTATCTTAGATTTCATAGGAAAATCTAAGACCTCTGGCAAGAAGCGAAAAAGCCATCTGGTGTTTTAAGCATGGTGGTATAGTGGAAACTGTGGAAAAAGTTGTTAACTGTTAGCCTTCAAGTCCAAAATGCAGGGGCACCCAATGCAGGGGCACCAGATGCAGCCCATGATTCCAGCTTTTGCCACTACCAACATTACAACTGAGCATATTCAAAAGGTATGCTGCGTAACAGTGCCTTCCTGCAACTTTCTTACATCTGGTAACGGATATACTGAAACTGTAAATTACCCTTCTTGTAGCTCCATGGACCCACCAACTGCTCTTATTGTTGTGATTTCCTTGGGTTTGTGATTTTTTGCCCGCCTTTTATGGGTCGTTAGGGAAATGGGTATATATCATTAGATGTTGTTAGTCCTTATTGCTTATGATGTTTAACTAGTTATACGACGGTGTGAGTTTACATCACTTCCATCCAGCGCTTCTGTTGTCGGGGGTATTTTGGTTTTGGTTTTGGATGTGGCTTAGGTGCGTTTCATATTACTAACCAGACGCCAATGTTCAATAATCCTACTACGTGTTTGGGGATTTGAACTTGGTCCCCCTAAGTCCCAAAAAACCCATTGGTTCACAGGGTGTTCAACTTGTTTTGGTTTTGGGGTCTGTTTGATTACTATGCCTTTTAAAAAAGTTAAGCTATGACCTCTATAAAACAGAGAAGACCTACTGACATTGGTTATCTTATCCTAATTTCAGGTCATTGAAGCAATGAGTGCCCCCTCCCATTCCGAAATTAATAAAACATTGCTTTAATGTAGTAACTCTTTTGGAGTAGCCCAAAATACTACTAATCACGTTTGTGTGGTGAGGAAAGCCTCCAGATTTAAAGTTAGGCCATTCTGACAGCGCCAAGTTTGGCGCAGTCCTCAACAGGAAATGACATAATGGTTTCATTGTTCATTAACACCTGCTTTCCTATAACAAATTAACTAATTTTCTTTCTGCAAACTTTGCATGATTATATCATAAAGTATGCATAGGGTTGGGTTGGGTGTCCAACTGCTTTATTCTAGAATTGAATTCCTCAGTGCCCTAAATGCAGAAAAATTGGAATGAAATATATGATGTAAGGAGGGCCCCCTCTTGCGTGAGGCATTTGCTATTTGTAACTTTTGCCCAAGGACGGGTTATCTCATATATTTAACTATCATCTAGGCCAATTTAACAATAATGAAACTAGTCTGGTGTCTCTGCTCTTCCATGTAATGAGTTTTTTATTATATGGCCTATCTAGTCAAGAATCAAAAAATTGAGAGTCCATGATTTGGAAGATGTGGAGTCTGAGATTAGGAAGATGAACAATCTTTTCTTTCTCTCACAGGTTTTGGCTTGTCCTAGATTTGGAAATGTTTTTGTCTAAGATAAATTATCGGGAACGTGCTTTCTTGTGCGGTAGTGGAATTAATGAACAATGAAACCATTATATCCATTGCCAGTCAAAACCTGTTGCATGGTTTGTTACATTGGCCTGCACACTTTCTTAACGAGAAACACAACACAAAGTTATAATTATTGTGATGCATCTTCTTTAGTGTACATTCCATGTGTCTAGAAAGCAGTTCCATATAATTGGAATTTGATCGTATTGGGATATTTAAATCACTGATTTGAAATTGTAAGGTTGTTCTCAATTGGAACATTGATTTTTCAGGTTTTAGGTTTTGGACCAGAGTTGATGTTATTATTTCATTTGTAATTTGTTAGATTCTTTGGGTTAAAGCAAGACTGGAAGCTCGTGGAAAGCCTCCATGGAAGTGCACAGAGTTTTTTTGAGAAAATTCCTAAGAGCCATATGATTTTGCCATGGTTTGGTGTGGAAAAGATACTTATATTTAGGTATTGGCTTACCCTTGGCTTGTGGGGAGTGGTTGTCTTTAGAGGCCATTTTTTGTAGGGTTGTCTGGCTTCTTTCAAGGGCTTAAAATTGTTCATCGTTAGTGGATAAAGGATATCAATCTCATCACTTGATGGACCACTGGGATTCCCATCTAAAGAGTTGGGAACATTTATAGAATTTTAAGGGTGGTGAAATGAAATAAAATTCATATACTCGTTAGGTATATGAAATTCCGTAAACAAACATGATATCAAAGATCCAAGAGAGGCTTTGGAGGGTATATATTTTCTTGGAGACACAGTTGGAAAGTTGTCTCTGACCTTGTATACCACATTTCACTTAATTTAATACATCTAAAAGCTATACTGTCAATTTTATCAAGTTTCTACTTGCCTACGACATCAACTCTGAAGTTTTGGAAATAATTACTTTTGTATTTTAATGCAGTGCCAAATGGCAATTGGGCAATTCCTTCTTGGAATATAGGACAGATGATCTTTAAAACCTGAAGTGAACGCTTATCAATAGTTAGGTTTAAGGCTAGATTGTTGACAACTGACAAGCTTTGAGATACCCTTGGAAAAAGTAGAAGACATATTTTCTCAAGAAAATGAGAAATGCAATATAATTGATGTAGACTGTGATTCATACCAAATTATGCATGATCAGACTCAAGGTGGAGAGTCTAGCCCAGGAAGAGCTTACAGCAAGGGAATGATGCAGAGAAGGTGGCATATGTGGGGCCTGATTTCTTGGACATAGGAAGATAGAAATGGAGCAGAGACACTAGATGTGGTTTTTTTCATGATGTTACCATTTATATTTATCTTGAACGACGAACATGTTAATATTTCCCTATAATGATGACTTCTTTTTCCTGTTAATTTCTAGTCTGAGGCAGTTGAATTCCAGATTATGCTAAAAATTCTAAAGCTCTGCATACATAGTTATGTCTTTTTAGATAGCAGTAAATATAACATTTCAGTCACCATCAAGGACTAAGCAATTATTGTCTAAAGGTGAATATACACTGTTGTGTGGCATCAGATAGATTGCATCCGTTTTCCTGGTCCTCCTTTTGTTTTCCCTTTCATAATTATAAGCATCTTTTTGTCTTAAGAGATGTGAGTAATTATAAACCATTCATTTTGGGGAATAAATGAGTTATATATGTGTAAAGTTTAAAATTATGGACCAAACTATGTGTCAATTTGAAATATCCATTTCTGCTTATGAAAGATATTTTTGTAATTTGAATGGTTGTGCATGATATTCTTGAAATTTGAATGATTGCACATAATTGAGCTAACACATTTTGATTTTTATTGAAGCTATCCTCTCATTTTCACTTACATTATGTTTTCTATTTCTGATCTCTTTATTTTCTTGAAATGTTCTCCATGGTATATGGTAACTTCAATTATTTTTTGAATATTGCAGTATTTGGATGAGAACAAGCAGTTGATTTTAGCAATTCTAGATAATCAAAACCTGGGAAAACTTAATGAATGTGCACAGTAAGTATTCTTCTCATGGAGCTTTCAGTTTTTTTGTTTTGAATTTTCTTGTTAACTCTTGTGTTAGATTTCATCTTTGTCAAGTTTGTGGTTTTATTCCTTTTCGATGTTTTTGTTTTCTAACCCACTATAAAGTGGATTTTTTTATAACATACTTTTTTCTCTGTTATTTTTTTTTGAGCACTATATTTGTGTGCAGTAGTGGAATTAGCTTTCCGCTCACCAACTCTGACTACCCATGAATTTGCAGGTAAAACACTGTTGAGCTTTAGCTTGGACTTCATTGCCCCCCATAACTCACTCTAAAATTGGCTTATGAATTATCTATCATGGTTTGAAGCAGCAGATTCTAGCAGCCCAAAACGTACCCTTATTTGCTTAAAGAATGACTCTCTGATCGCTAGTAGACTTCTTGCAGAAAAGTAGGATTGCCATTTTACTAAACCTGTCAACTACAACAAACAAATATTGTTCCACATCACGTCTTAGGCAAACTGCCTAGGAAATTCATTTAGATAGTCTGTCACGGAGTGGTATTTCAAATCGAATGTGTATGTGCTCTTTTATGTTTGCAGGTTCGCCTGTGTGGCACATTGAAACATCCTTTGACAAAATGTTGGACATTATTCTTCATTTCTGGCCAGTAAACATTTCTTTGCAAATTGCAAAGTATACTGCTGATGCCAAAATAATCTGACACTATGGACAAATGGGGGTCATGCAACAATCCCTAGCTTAGGTAACTGGTATACAAAGCTTATTACATTGAACGAAAATTTTCATCCAGTTGATAATTAACATGTTCTTGTTGGTGCAATGTCAACTATCTGTTATGCTGTAGTTCTGAGTGGATGGTGCTAAATTCACTGCCTTCAGCATGCTGCTCTTTTAACTCCTATTTTGGGGATTGCACTGATTATATTGACAGTCCTGGCATTCAGGTTCTTGGTGCATGTGACAACATTTCTATCACATTGCCCTTTGCCTCTTGTGTACTTGATCCCTTGATTGAGTTGTTGTAGGATTGATGTCCATTTGAAATGTTAGCTTTGCTGCAATTCATCCATGCTTGTAAGAATTATGAGGGTATATGGTCTCTATAACATCCGCCAAGAACCTTAGCTAATCATCCAAGCTATGATAAGAAGTTGTATATTATGTTCAAACAGTGAAATAGTGGCACTTTTATCTTCTGGTAAAGAAGATTTTCTGTGATTGGTCTTCCTTTGCGCTATTGGTGAACCACATGGTGACATGGCATCTAATCAAGGAGCTCTTGCATCTGTGCTTAATTTTCTTTGAATTTGGATCCAATTTTTTGTAGAGACCTTTGTTTGAAAATCTTGCTGGAGGAACTCAATAAATCTTATGCTGTATTGGACACTTAGGTGACAACACTGGAGGCCCATCTAGGCTTTCTAATAGTGTAAGAGTAGGTCTTCAATCTTTTTGAATATCCATTGTCTTGACACTAATCACTTGCATAGATGATTCTTCTTTGTTTTGTTTTTGGTCTTCCTGTGCACTATTATTGAACCACATCTAATCAAGGAGTTCTGGTAATTGCTTCTTAATCTCATTGACTTTGGACCCAATGCTTTGTAGAGACCTTGTTTGAGAATCTTGCTTGAGGAACCCATTAAATCTTATGCTATATTTGGCACTCAAGAGGCAACTTTTTAGGTTCATTAATACTGCCTGATGATCTTAAGAGAAGGCTGTTAATCTATTTTTTTTCGTTTGACATAGGTGCTTGCATAGACTAAGTCGTTTTTCTTTCTTTTTGGTCCTTAGGTGTTGCCATCAGGAACATGGATTTTTCTTGTACATTTACTGGTCCCTCACATGGATCGCTGATATTGTTAAGATCTTTGCCTTGCCTTGGCACTCATTCTTCACCACCTCATAAACATTTAGTGGCATGATATTAGACTCCGTCTCATCAGCATATGTGAGTCTTGACCACTAAAGAAATTTGGGATTTGTGTTTTAGAGTTACTTTGATCTTCACATTCGTACTGATCCATTGCAGAGGCTGCAGGTTTAGATGCTTATATCTCTTCATTCTAAACTTCTTGATGATGCATTAGATGGCAGATTTCATTAGCTTCCTTGGTCAACATCCGTGCCCTTGATTTTGATCATTCCTCAACCTCATTTGTCACATGGTCATAGTGAGATCCAAAGTTATTCAACTTATTGTTTCTTTTTAAAAGTTTCTTAATTGATTTGAAACCGCCTTATTTTGCAATGCCTAGTTTAGTATGACTTTATTTGGTGTAACCTTTTTGTTTGTGTGGTATTTGCCAACGCTACCTTTATTGGAGAGATTTTTTCCCTCACTCCTTTGGGTGGTGTAATTTTGATACGTCTATCCTTAGTTTCATGACTTTTGTTGGAGTGACTTTCTTTGATGATGCCAAAAGTGAGACTCTCTTGGCCACTTCTTTTTGCTTTGGACTTATTCTAGGATGCTAGCAGCTTTCTATAATCATTTACATTGATTAATTATGAATGCAACACCCAAGATTGCTCTTTGGAGTGGCTATTCTTGTGAGAATGTTTACAAGTCTTCATCACATTCTTGGCATTAGGTTTTTCATGTGCCATGCATTTATTCATGATGTGCTTATCTTGTGTCTTGATGAGTTGGACAATCTTTACTGAATGTAAAACAGCTTTGCAAGTGTCCTCTATATTTCAATGTCATTTAAGGCAACTTCATGTAGTCTACCCATGCAAGTTGACAGTGTACTCCACTAATGTTCTCTTATCTATTAATGGTATCTTGAACATTTTTGCTTGCTTGTGAAACTTTTACAGAGTCCTGCGGATTTTGTCTATTTTGTCGTGTGAGATATTGCTACTTTATAAGTTGCTTATCTTTATGCCAGTTAGTGGTCTAGGAGGATTCATTAAACAAGGTTTTGATGCCAAATCTATTCTCATGGCTTGTGATAATTGTGGGGATACTTCTCTGGTCTATGGTACACCAGGGCATCTCCTAGGTGTTCTTGGCAACACAAAGACCAACCTACACTCTCCAACAAATTTTGCACATGCTTCTGTAGTGGTGCAACACATTTTGTAGAGAGATAGACACTTTTGCAGTAAACAATCTTCAACCAAACAACTTGCAGTTTTTATCATAGCTTACAACTTGAATCTATGTAATCTATATATTCATATCTTTGTAACATAGTTTAGACATCATCAGTAGCAATTAATAGAGTTGATTAAAGTTGATAGGAGATAGTCTCTGAAGGGCATGCCATGTACAGAATAGATAGCTGAATGAAAAATTTTCATTGTTCCAATTCTGTATCTCTTTGTCCATGTTTTTTGTCATTTTTTATAAGCTTCCACATATGCCATAACTCATCTAGAGAGTTGTCCATTAGGATTCTAACCTTAGGCCCTAGATTAGTGGTATCAAAGCAATTTTCTTTGCATCCTGTATGTCCTATTATATGCGATTAAAGAATCGAAACATTGACATTGAACCTATGGATTCATCAAATTATTTGATGACCCGTTTCAAGATGGCCAAATAAAGACAATAGGAGATACACATGAAGGATCAAGACTGTGATTGAAGAAGCACTCATGGATCAAGGAAAATTCCTGTTCAACTAGTTTGTAAAGGTCCTCAAGTGGGTAACTCCATTAGCCTCATGATCAAGGAGAGCTTTTTAGGTTGTCAAGTCCTCCTTAGGTTTGAAGTAAACCTAGACATGTTTGTGTTTGATGGTAAGATCAATGTTGATGTTGTGGACAATTGAAGATTAGACAGATTCTTACTTTTCCATGAATGACTCCTCTAATGAAGAGAAGATTAAGATAGCTCTTCTGAAAGTCTTCTCACTTATTAGGAGGTGAGAGCAAGCCCATGAGCTTTGGGAGGAAGACCGGAATGGAGAGAAATCTAAACCAACTTCTGATCAATTCTTGAAAGTATCCAAGGATGAGTTATTTTCTAAAGATGTTTACTTTGACTGCTACATGTAGTGGTCACAATTGCAATAGGGACATCGCCAGTTGGTCTAGGCTTACATTGACACTTGCTATGAGCCCTATGCAAGGCTAGGAGTTAGAGCATTATCAACTCCTCAAATATATTAGTGGCTTTCATACGGCAATCTAGTCAAGATTGAAATTACTATGCAATAACCATTGGGAAGGAGTTCAAGTAGAAGGTTAAGTGGGAATCAGCTAGTGCACAAAGAAGATATCGCCTTTGGACAAGAACAAACTGTTCAAGACTCGTAAGTGGTTTGACTAGTACAAGAGTTGCAGTCATTCCAATGCTAAGTGCTATGCTTACAAGAACCTGTTCACAAAGTTGGAAGTTTGGGATGCTGATCTGAAGCCCTCAGATGGAATCATTGATGCATAACACACTGTTTAAGTCAACAATGCACAAGAAACAACCCTCTAACTAAGGAAACTGAAGTAGAGTGGTTATTCTGGTCGCAAATCTGAGTGAAAGGGCAGCCATTGGACTTCATGACTGATGGTGATAGCATGAAGAATCTAATCTCTTTAGAAATCATTGAGAGATTGAAGCGGCCAATTTTGCCTCATCTGCAGTCCTTTAAACTCAAAAGACTCGATTCCTGCAACATCCAAGGTGTAAAGCTCATCTCCAGTGCCACTTTTCATATTCTATTTATCCTTTTCAGGAGGAAATAGTTTCTGATGTAGTGCCAATGAAAGTTTGTAAAATTTTAAATTCTCCTTGGGAATTCGTACATGCATAGTCAATTGTATGTACAATGCCTTTCCTTGCAGTGTAGTTGTGACATTGGGCAATGAGAGATACCTGATTCTTGTAGTGAATTAATGCTCAAACCTTGCTGCATTGTTTCCGAAGAAGATTGTGCCACACAACTTTGCATACTCAACTTTTCACACCTCACCTCAAGCTGAAGAACCATCTGTTACAGCAAAGATAGATCAGATTCTTGAAGCCATGTTTACCCATAATTGTTCTGTGTTTGTATGCATAATTGCCAGAAAGTGTCAACTCCCACAAGAAGCCAAATAATTCACCGAGCAGTAGCTAGAAGTCAAGGCTTCACACTTGCTTCCTAGACTCAACACAATTGGGAGTATTGCTTCACAAGGAGGAGCAACTGTTCCAGGAGGATTCACCAAACAAGGTTCCTACGATGATGTTAAGGCCGTTCTCATGGTTTGAGATAACTGTGGGGATACTTCTTTGGTTTGTGGTACAACTATGGCACCTCTTAGGTTTTTCTGGCAATACAAAGACCAACCTGCACTCTCCAATAAATGCTGCACATGTGCCAACAATAGCCCATTACAGCTTGCAGAGAGATGGACACTTCTGCAGCAAACATGCTTCAACTAAACGGTTTGTGGTTTCTATCATAGCTTTAGTAGGGTCCAGTACACCTTTTGGCAAACTGCAAAATCCCATTCACAGAGCTTCTTATTGCAGCATCTGAAGAATTTTTCTTCAGTCCTCAGACAATATAGTTGATGCAACAACCAAGATGGCATCCATGAGGTGTACAGCACGTCAACTTCTATCTCATTAGGGACACACTAACAGTTGGTTCAGATCTGCAACAATTGGGACGATAAGGAGTTAAACATAAGAGACAGTTCAACTTCCTAGCGGTTCTTGGCCTCCATGGCATAAATCCATGTCATCTAAATATACATCTCTGTAATATAGTCTAGACATCATCAGTAGCAATCAATAGACCCAATAACAGTTGATAGGAGATAAAAGATAAAGCAGCCATACACCTTTCTCAAGGGTATGCCATGTACATAATGGATAGCCTAATAAAATACATTTTCTGTTTCAGTTCTATATGTTTCATTTGCTGTTGTGCAAATGCTTATAAGCTTCTGCATACGCTATGACTCATCTGGATCCTTGTCTACAGAGGTGTCCAACAGGATTCTAACCCTGGGCACCAAATCAAAGAGTTAGAATAAAAGTGTTTGAAATGCTTTAAATCTGCTACAGAAGATTGCTACTTCAACTTATAACTTTTCTGTCAACACAACAAATGTGTGGTCATCTTCAATTTTGGGAGCCACACTTTCTATCTGTTGTCGTATCCCCCCAAATAAATCTGTATCGTTATACCAGTTGGGTAGAACTGAGTTAGAATCAAGTGCTGGAAACACATTCAATTTGTTACACATGGTCTTTTCTTTTTTCTAGAGGGTTTATGCATGGCATTCCTACCAAAACAGCAAATATCCGACTCTGTTCATCTTGTATTTGGTGAATTGCACTTTCTGCTTGTTGCTGTATCTCATAGCCAAAATTGGCCTCCAACTGGTGCTACCAGTTATAAAGATTGCCAGTATCAAGTTTTACATTGTACAACTTAGCTTCTACACAATTGTGAGAAAGGGATGTTGTTAGATGGTTTTGATTTCTCATTGAAGCATTCTAGGTCTGTTTGGAAAGTTCATTTAAAGTTGGTTCCTCGTTATCTTTCCATTCACCTGGGTAAACCTCTTGTTAAATTCTTACTATTCTGCATGATTGCACTTTTTGGGACTCTCTAGTTTAGAAGCATACTCCTTTTTGGAAGTTCAACAAACACTTTTCTGCCTCAGACATCACTGGAAATGACTTGATCTGCTGCAAACTGTCTATGAGACTCTGTCAAACATGTATACCCTACAGGATCGTTTTTGATACCAATCCTTAGAACGGAGCTGATGAGAGCTGCTATCTTGACATAGCTTCCGTTGTGGGGACTAAATCAGCACTTACCTGTATATTCATATTAATTTGATTGAGGCGAACTCTGTTTTCTTCTACACAATTGTCAAGCAAGTATAATTTGCTGGGCTTAGGTGCCATTCACCTTGCAAATCCTATACAAGTTATAATAGTTTTATTTAACATTGTCAACTTAGTTCTAAGAGATTTCCACAATCCATCATTTAATCAAGAGAGCATTTCTGGATTTGATTGTGTGAAAGATTTTTGCATCAACTTGTCAACAAATAACTGTAATGTCTCCAAAGAACATGGAGAGGGTAAACTTGGATGCCCTTCTATGTGGTAAGCAAATTATTTATTAATTATTTATCCTCTCACATTTAATTGTAGTGGCATTTAAGTTGAGAATTACTTTTGGGGAGATAATGAAAATCAGGTAAGGATTGAGATGTGTAAGAAGGCGTAAAAGCATCTTCTATTGTTGGATCTCATGACAGATTTTTTCAATATTCCCATGGAGTGCTTAGCATTGGGATCTTGATCAATTTGACTGTTATGATGGAATCTGATGTTTATGATGTAAGAGTGGAAGGAAGGTGCTTGCTATTCAGAATATGTTTGTCATTTTGGCGAGGTTTGCGATATCCCATGAGGAATTGGATGCCTAGTTTTGGGTGTGCGGTATTCACCACTTGTTCTTGTATTGATCTCTCCTATATATTGGTGCCTTGAGATGGTAGTAGGATCATAATGCTTTGCAGGTCATTTGAGCACTGTTATGTTGTCAATGTTCAGAGAGGTAAGGTGATGTATTGTAACTTTTTTTATCATTAATATAGACTTGGGTCCTCTTTGGGTGTGAGTTTTTAACCAAAAGGGTTTTTCCACATAAATGTTCCTGTCATGGTTTTCATCTACTTTATGGTTGATTTCCATCTCTATTTATGATTTATCATTTGTTATTGAATTTGGTTGTGTTAAGATGAATATATCTCATTGTAAAGTTACAGTCTGTTTTCAACATAAATATGGTGTCTTCCAAGACAATCACTAAGAGAAAGAAAATATTCTGAATAGATCTACAGAATCCTTTAGGCAATACAAGTATTTTCTTACTCAAAATTTTTCATTAATATGAATTTTATTGTATTAGGAACTCAAATTTGCAATTATGGCGATGCTAAAATTTTTGAATGCCTTCTATTTGGATTGTCCAACTTGCAATTCTTGCCAACCAGAGCAAATTGCATGTTACAATATAAATATATATCACATGGAGGATGTTGATTAAATCCTATCTAACCTTACGATAATTGGTAACAAAGAAATTTGAAATGTATCTATGACTGGAGTTTCTAAGTATCAAAACACCTCACAGGTTTCTCATCTCAGTACCCAATTGGGCAGAACTGAGTTTGAATCAAGCAAGTGCATGAAATACTCCCGTTGTGTCTAGAAGATCCATATTTATTATTTAACGTCCTCTTTCCTCATCCTGATGATGAATCATGGAGTGTGATCTGAAACATTGATACAAAGATTTTACACAATTTTCTACAAGAAGCATTCTAATTCACTTTCATAGATTGTGGAAATGTCCTGTCTTTAATGAATATAATTTCCCTACCAAAATAACATGTCTGAGGATGTTGATTAAATCCTATCTAACCTTACGATAATTGGTAACAAAGAAATTTGAAATGTATCTATGACTGGAGTTTCTAAGTATGAAAACACCTCATAGGTTTCTCATCTCAGTACCCAATTGGACAGAACCGAGTTTGAATTAAGTGCATGAAATACTCCCATTGTGTCTAGAAGATCCATATTTATTATTTAACTTTTCCTCATCCTGATGATGAATCATGGAGTGTGATCTGAAACATTGATACAAAGATTTTACACAATTTTCTACGAGAAGCATTCTAATTCAATTTCACAGATTGTGGAACTGTCATGTCTTTAATGAATATAATTTCCCTACCAAAATAACATGTCTGAGGATCTTCAATTTGGTGAACTACACTTTCATTTTGTCACCCTATACCTGGCGGCCAAATTTGAAATTACACCTACAAAACCGGATTAGATCCCTGGTAAAGTGGCTTGATTTAGTTTAGAAGCTTCCATGAAGTTTGGGTCCTTGGTACCATTTCCATCCCTTTCAATGGTCAGGAACTGCATGGGCATGGCTATCAGAATAGAGAAATTGTTATTTTTTCTGGTAAATGTAGCCTAAAATCTCCCATCTTGCATGATTGCACGGTTGTGGACTCCCTCGTTAGAGGCATATTCCATATTGGAGTTCTTAAAATGCATGTCTCTCTCTAGATTTGTTCAGTGTTTCTTGGCTTGCTGCAAACCATCTTTAAGTCTGTATCTTACACATCTAGCCTGCTGGATCTTATTGATCCCTGTTGTGAACCTTTGGGGTAAGCCGATCTGGGTTGTTATTTTGGAACAACGTAATGCTGCCTATTGATCTATTTACAGGGGCTGAGTCGGTATTGCTTGGGCATTCTAATTTGATCAAGGCAATTTTTGTCTTTTGCTTTAGATGTGATTGTCAAGTGAGTTTAACTATGTTATCTTTTAAGTCCTATGACTCTAGTAGGTCGCTGGAAATCTAACTCATTCCTTTGCTATTTTACACAACTTAAATTAGCATGGAAGGTTGTGCCTCCTGAGAACCCTGGGTAAATGTGGTAGCACTTACCACTAGAATCAAGCTGGGAAAATATTCTGTTGTTGCTCTTTTAAGTGAGTTGATATAACTAACTAATTCTGGAAAACATTCTATGACAACTTGCAGTGCCCTCTTAGGGCATAATTTATTCTATGCTATTACAATCTTCCCATGATAGAGGTACTTTACAAATGAATGCTCATTTACTGAGTACAACTGAGGAAGTCCAATATTGTATGGGTAGATCTGGCCTCTCTCTGTTGATTAAAGCCTGTGTATCTTTGGTTTGGTGGCCTTGTGTGTGACCATAATCGTATACGTCATGTGTTATCCATGTTTTGCTGCTGATACACATATAAATTGACCAACTGAAGAATGTAGCACTGTGAAGCAGTATGCAAATTAAGAGAAAGAAATCTGTATATGTCCTTTGAGTCAACAGAAAAATATAAGTACTTTTATCAGTTTAAATAAAAGCTTTGCTAATGCTACCCTTTGTTAAATATATTAATCAGTTACAACATAGAAGTAAAGAACTCAGACAAAATAACAAAATGAAATGAGAACTGTTAAATTTATTAATCAGTTACAACATAGAAGTAAAGAACTAAGACAAAAAACAAAATGAAACGAGAAATATAGTAGAGAGAAATACTATCTTGTTTAAGAATTGGGCAAGGGACATTTCCTTCGAACTCTTTGATGGTATCTTAAAAGAAAGAGATCAATCCTGAATTTTTCTACATGTCTAAATGATGATAAAGAACATTCTATCAACTTAATAACAAGTAAAATGGCTACAAAGCATTTACAGAATCTCCTCTCTGATTTGTTCTACTTTGAGAAAACTAGGTTGACTGTTGACATAACGAATACTCTCTTCCTTTACTCAAACTCCCTCCATTCAATTAAAAGGTAAGGGGGAGAGACAACTTCCCAATAAGTAATTTTGTGCTAATCTGTAACAAGCTCGTTATTAATACAGGGTTTAAGTTACATAAGATACATTGATTTGATGACTTATGTATTTATTCCATAAAACTGGCTATCATGAAGTACACAATTATTTTAGAAATTTACAATTGTGAAACCATGTGCCTAATGCAATGAATGAATTTTTTTGTCATAGTCTAACATATCAGAGATCGTAGTCTTTTTTTTTGAGAAAAAGGTTCAAGATAAATATATTTCATTATCAAAGGAGTTCAAACTATGCTAGTTGTCTCCACAATCAGAGATGCAAGGAAGCCGAACTAAGAAGCAATATTAGCAAGATAATATCAAAGCATTTTCAGTCCAGTTCATTTGAACAGTGGTCCATGTTCCTCATTGTGATACTAAAACTATCACTTGAATTCTTTTTTATTGTGCAAAAGAAGGGGACTATATATTGTTTTATGCCTGAAGTGACCATTTATTATGAAGTGTTATGAGATCTGATATTGGAAACATGATCAAGAAAGAGAACTGTCATTGTTATGTTTATATGTTGGTACGATTTTTGAATTGTATATGTTATGCTTTTTTGTGCATTTATTGTACAATTTCCAAATTACTGGATATTGAGTAATTTTCTTCTCCAATTTCCACTGAAAATCTTTCTCAGATTGATATTTTAATGATATCATTCCTTTATATATTGTTGTTTTGTTGTCTTGCACTTGAAAGGTTGAGTGCAGCAGGTTGGCTCCATGACTGTAGCATCTCTTCCTCGTTCTGTTGCTTTCCATTTCCTCTTGTATTTGCCCAACCTTAGCATCATTGCATTGGAATGGGTCCTAAAACCCAAAAAGGAGGAAGATGAAAAGCAAACTAACATAAGCAAGGATGCAACATTGCAAATAAGTTAGGAATCTATGTCAAAACTTGGTTTGCTGCCCTGCTGATTTTATCTGCAAAGGAATGGTATTGGTTGAGGGTTTCAAACAGTCGTGACTAATAAGTGCTTTGGGAGGAGTTTATGCTGTTCCAATCATGGGAAGGATATGAGTGAGAAGAGGATTTTAAGGGTTGTTATGTTTTTAGTTTCCATGGATGGGGGACAAGTGGTGTCCCTAGGACCACACAACTTTGTTTCTCATAAAATTGTTTGAGTCTTTCTTTATTGAAATTCTTAGGCTCACTCATGGAGTCGTTATGGATTATCTCTTTGGTAAGCCAAATAATTGCTCATAAAAAACGACTTAAGAGTGTGCTCATTAAAAACAATGACTTAAGAGAGTTGTCTAAGTGAGTCATGTGTCTTGGTCTCGCTTAGAATGTTATTCAATTTCCAACTTGGCATGTACCCTTTAATCATATCCACAAGAAGGGTTTGGGAAACCCCTTCAATGGTCAAGCTGTAATACCCAATGCCAATGCAAATTAAATACCTTAAAAAAGGCTTGATGCTTCTGTTGCATTATTAGTCCTAGAGCATAGTCATGCTAAAGACTAGTGAATTTCTCACATTTTTGTTTGTGGCTAGCTTCCTTGGAAGTTGTGTTATACCTAATAAGCTAAGGGGTTAGTTATGTGTATGGAGTTTTGGTATGTCAATATGGCAAAAAATAATTCTTGGGTATGGCACAGTTGTATAATATATATATGCAAGGAATTTAAATAACATAATTGCAAATGCATTTGATATATGCAGTAATATAATTATTTATAATAATAATGGCATTTGAATCTTTGATAGTATGATACTTCATCATTGATCAATGATATTGATAATTTTCAATTGATGGTTCAAAATTTCAATATAATGTTATATATCATATATATATTTAGAATGATTCAAATGAAAATCATTACAAATACAAAATTTGAAAATAATACAAAAAAATTTGTATCTTGGTCTTCAATCTTCATCAAAAGCATCTAGATCAAAGTCATTGCTTGGTTCACCATCATTTGAACCACAAGGAAATGGAGTGCCACTTCCACTGGGCACATCATGTGCAAGGGCATTGTCATCATCTACATTGACTCTAGCAAGCTCTATGATAGATGCATCCAAGTTCGTACATTTAGGGGTTCTATCTCAATTCTTTGTTGCCTCTTCCTTGTAGTCAACTTCCTTATGTGATAGGCAATGTAAGCTGGAATAGACCAACCAGTTATGCTTCACTGTGTGAATAAAGGAGCATGCATTCCAATTCTGTTCAGTCTAAGAACTTGCAATCTTTTGAAATTGGAGAGAAAGTCAATACAACTTAATATAAAAGTGCAAAAAAAAAATCCTTGCTTCTTCACTATCTGAGCTCTTAAATTGGACCCTACACTAATTACAACTCCACATAAAAGCCCCAACTCTTGGAAGTTGTTCAAGCATTGTAACATATTTTCATAGAAGAGATGCTCGATCATATTTAAATTGTTTTTGTCTCAAGGCCCATTGAACTTGAACTAGTAGCCGTGCCCAAATAGATTGTTGTTATAAAAAATTACAAAATTTAAAATAAAAAAATGCAACCCTACAATATGTATAACTAATATAAGTTTAAAACAAATACCAAAAAATATTTTGAAAAATCTGAAGCTTGTTTTAAATTTTTTTTGAAATAAATAAAAATTTTCATAAGAAACTTGAAGAAGTTAAAAAACTGAAAGAATTCATAAGTTACTTACCGGTGATTTATGGATGTCCTTTATGCAAGCTAGATTTGTTCCCTTGGCACTTTGCAATTGTTCTCCTTTGAAGAAAAACAACTATCTTCCAAATTACAAAAGATGGCAAACGAGAAAGAGTTTGTGTAAATCAGGTTTGTTTTGTCAAACAACAAACACGATGGGAGTGTTTTAGAGTTTTAGGCACTTTTTAATGTTTAAATGTTAAAAATTTGCTTGTTTTTTCTTTTTATTTTTTGACATTTTTTTAGTTATTTATTTACAGTGTTCCACGGGCGTTGGGGACGGGGGACGCGGGGACGGGACGGGGGACCAAGGGCCTAAGTTTGGGGACGGCGGTGGGGTGGTGGTGCTGATATAGTTATACATATACATATAGTACTTGAAAAACTAGTTTTGAAAAGATGTATGATAGTATTACAGTATAAGAATTACATTTCAAATGAGACTATAGGAAATTTGAAATACTAAATCTAAATGCCAAGATTTCTTCAATGCTAATTGTGTTGTTATATGGAGCCTAATCAAACTCGAAGGTAAAATATTCCCTACTTCTATCGGCACGGTTTCCCCCTATATTTTTCAACGGGGGTTTGAGGGTAGCGCCCCCAAGTTGGGGTCAAGGGGCATCGCCAAAAATACTCTTATTATTTTCTAAAGGTGTCGGGTGTTATTTTTCTATTGGCCCACGTCCAATTAGGGTTACCCCTTAACCCCCCAAAAAGTCACTTTTTTTAAAATTTTAACTGTAAACATTGCATATATGTGGGGGCGATGGGAGACGTCTGGGCGTCTCCTCGTCCCTCGAGAGACGTCTGCACGTCTCTCGAAGGACGGGGAGATGCATCTCCAGGGAGACGCGGAGACGTCTCCACATCTTCGGCGGCGATTGGGTGGCGGTGGTGGGACGGTGGGGGATGTCGTGTCCCTGTCCCCCCATCTCGGAGACGTCCCCCTCAGGGAGATGTGGCCAAAAAGGGGGGGGACGCGTCCCTGTGGAACACTGTTTATTTATTTATTAGGTAGTTTTTTATGTTTTCTAATGTTTAAATGTACAAGAATCCTGTAACATAACTACTTAGTACTTTGAGTGGACTTAATGTTGTTTAAATCATGTAAGGATAGGAGTGAGAATAGGATTTCAAGGGTTTATGCTTTTAGATTTGTTACCAAATTGGTTGAAAATTTGGGCATACTCGGGCAGAATTCATTTTGGAATCGGATTCAGGTACAAAACGCCTAGAAATTGTCCAGGGGGCCTTTTTTTTAACAGGTAGATTAGTTTGGGTGCATCCATGAATGTACCCTGCTGATTCCACGTTGGTCTGGACATTTTCAGGGCATTTCTAGGGGCAGGTGACAAATTCGACATGTTTTTTTCACTGAAACACTAAATCATGGTCACTTCCACTTGCATTTCATAATACCCCTTGATTTCTTTCCTTGGCTATAGCTATGGCTATCTTGTGTTGTGTTAAGCAATTTCTCACAATCTTTTGCTGTGGCATCTGGTCTTCAACTGAAATCTTTTCTTGAGCTCTGGGTTGAAGCTTTTGAAAATACAATGTGTGGGTATGACAACAATTCATGCTTTCTTCTTTTCTACTTTGGTGTCCACGAAACCATTTCTCAAATGTTTTGAAGGCATGCAGTAGAAATCTCATTCTATGTGGCAGTCAAGAAGAAAGAAGACTTTGAGTTTTGGATGATGTCATTAGTCACCCTGCTCAACATCATCTGTTTACTCTTGTTACTTATGTTAACTTTGAACAATGCTGAGGGGTGGGGCAAATTATATACCATATAAATATCATTCATCCTCTCCACTTAAGCATGTTGACAACTTCATTACTTTTCATATGGGTGGACCCAGAGCTGATAAAATTTTTAATCATAATTTGGCCACAAAATTCTGAAGGCATTTCAAATTAAAGGCTCAAAAATAGAAAATTAAATGAAACTTTTTAATCATAATTTGGATCCAAAGTTCTAAAGGCATCTCAAGTCAAAATTTCAAAATAGAAAGTTGACAAATTCCTAGATTTAATTTGGATGAAGTTTCAAGCAAGATTTGAGTACCTGGTAATCCTATGGTCTTAGGTGTAATTCACATATATCCTTAGGCAAGATTTCCTGTCTGACATATTTTAAAGAGCAGAATGCTTATCATTTTTGAGTCGTGATATCATACAGAGGCCTAGCTTCTGAGTTGTTAATCCTAGAGACTCTGTATCAGAGCTACTAGGTCTGATTTCAGCAGGCAGGCATTCAAACATGTTGCTTGGGTCAGTATGTTACCATGGGTGTTAAAAACCTAGAATCCTCAATGTGAAGAAGTTCGTGAAGTTTAAAAATGGGCTATTGGATGTTTGTTGTTTGTCTTTGAGTATGCTATCATCTAAGTCTGAAAGGGTTAAAATGGCTTGGGTCAAAAGTATGTTACCATGGGTGTTCAAAACCTAGAATCCTCAATGTGAAGAAGTTCGTGAAGTTTAAAAATGGGTTATTGGATTTTTGTTGTTTGTCTTCGAGTATGCTATCATCTGAAGTTTGAAAGGGTTAAAATGGCTAAGTCTATATCATATCTTGAAAATCCAGGTCTATTATCTTTGATTTTCAAAGTTCTTGAAAGTTTGAGGATTTGAAATTTTAAAATGTGATTTTGTGTGGATGTTGGATGATTTATATTTATTGGGTCCAAGCTTTGTCTCAGGTCATTTGTAATCTAATGCTTAAAAAACCTTAAATACATTCAAGTGCCTCGAGCCTCTAGGTTTCTAGGGTGTAAGAAACTAGGTGCATTACCTAATATGCTCCTGTGTAGGGAAGCATTGGTTAAGTTCTGCTTCAAATCCATTTTTATTCCTCTATTCATGGCTCGTAATTCTGCATTAGTATTAGCGGTTATGGAAAAATCCATAGATTCCATACAGTACATTAGACAACATTAAACTGAGAATCCCTGCACAGGCCCCAATTCTTTTTGCTAGGCTTGGATTGCCTTTGACATCTTCATCAAACCTGTATGCATCTGCTTCAGGGGGCTTCCTTTTAAGGTCTGCACTGATATTTTGGGTAATCAACTGATATCAAGATCAGGACAAAGCTCAGGTTGATTTAGAAAGTGCTACCACAATCCCGAGCCAGGCAAGGTCAATGCCACAGATCCGAGATAAGCCCATCTTCCATTTCCTTTTCTTGAAGTTACTGGTTCTGGTACGGCAAATTTTTTTCCTTGGGCATGGGTACACGTATGTATGTATGTATGTAAGTATGTATGTATGTATGCATGCATGCATGCATGGATGGATGGATAAATGTATGTATGTATGCATGCATGCATGCGTTATGTATGTATCATTGTATGCATGCATGTAGGACAAAATTATAAATTATAAGAATAATGACACTCATAATTGCCAGTAAATAGAATATTTAAATACCCTATATTTATATATAAACAAATAAATATACAAATATAACAATTAAAAGCTATATATATATAAATAAATTATTAATCTATAATCTATAAGTATAATATATTTTGAGTTATATTTAATATTAATATTCTATATTATTTTTTTTTTTAATGGTAAGTGCTATCGTTTATGGGGATAGCGCCTTATATTAATATATTAATATTCTATATTATTAATAATATAAAATATAGATATATTGTGTGGAGTTGTGGACATTTACAATTAATTATAAAACATATATAGAAGTTTATGATTAAATTTATGGAAGTTTACGATTAAAGTATAAATGCATCGGACAAATTGGAGCAATCTTCATCTCAGTGCAGTGTATTTCCCCGTTCAATCTGGAATAAACAAGCACCACCAATCCAGATTAATTCACCTAACACTTGCGTGATTGACATAGTTGCATATGGGTGGCTGGGAGAAAAATTATACCGTTTACGATTACTTTTTTAATTCTGCAGAGTGCAGATACAGGAGTCCTTGTTTGGGATTTGGAGCCAGACCTTGCACGAACCCAAACCTGTACTGTATTTTTGCCTTATGCGGGCTGAAATAGATAAACCCAGTAACTTAGCCTTTTCTTGTTCTTAGTTCCTTTTGGTTCCATATAAGTGAGGCTTTTTAATTTTGTAATAGATATGCAGTTCAGGTAGAAGCATGGTACACGTTATAGGGACATGGAAGTCGAAGATTGTTATGTTCTTTTCAGTACCCTTGCATAGGGGTACCTAGAAGGACATTGTTAATTTTTTTATTGAGGTGGATCTGAATAAGATGTTTACTTTCGAGGCATGTGTGAGGAAGATTATTGCACTTGGCCAGCCTTTCTTGTTCTAAACTCTCCTTAACCCTGTACCCTTCTTTAACATAATTGCCCAATTTTAGAAACCTTCCAGCTTAATAGTGCCTTGGGCTTTCCTTAGGGAGATACTGAATAAATTTAACAGACCTTGCGAAAATTCCAAGCCATTCTGAACACTTGAGTCTTTTGCCTTGAATAATCTTCCAATTTTATTCCCAAAAATGGACCTGAAATTCATCCCAGGAATCGGAATCCTTTTAACTTCTTTCCAAGTTCTCCTTCCTTCCTGATTAAGAAAATTGGTGAGGCAAGATCCATGCATTGTTTGACACAATCAAAAAATTCAGTTCTGATTTCATCAATGGTTTCCCAACTAATTGATGATGGTTATGTGATTCTCTGCACAGAATAATCGCCCTATGTACAAACACTTGGGGGCATTGGAGGTTGTAGGGATTCTCCTGGATTCCATCGATTTTGATTGCTTGGACCTGTTGATGTGTTTTTTATGCACATGCGAACATAGAATAAAATACCTAAAGGTACCTTATCATCTCTTGAGCAAAGTTTCCCGACTGCTGAAGATCTCGCCGAAGGATCAGTCGAGGCAACTCCAAGGTTCTTGTATGTAGGTTCTCTACTCGTGGATAAGCTCTTTGTGGTATGATGTGATTTTGCTGGAATCACAAGGGGACTTACACTTGACGACCTAAACGTCTGATTTGCTGGAATCATAGGATTTCACTAGCCTAGATTTTTTGAAAAAAGGGAAAAAAGGATGAGGGCGAGGGAAGGATCTAATTCCGACACTAAGAATGTAGGAACAATGAATGACCTTTGATGAAATTCTAACTAAGTCTTGTCTTGACATCCCAGGACCATCTCCACAAGGTTAGTGTGATCTTCGGAGGAAAGCTTTATGATGTTCAGATCATCGCTACATGCATAGACACCATCAGGCTGATGCATATCAATGAAGAAGCGACAATTGAAGTTAAGCTTAAGCTGAATGATTCCAGTTGACTACACAAGGCAAGTCTGCAATCAACAAACTGCTAGTAGTATGGATATACAAATTTCACTATCAATCAAACACATTTCTTCCACTCATCTAATAACATGAAATCAAATCTAAAAAGTATAAAGACCATGCAAATTGTTGAATTGACCCATAGATTTCACCATTTCTTCAATGAAGTTTTACAAGTCTTTTACAACAACATCTTGGCAACAATCTTTGCCTTCTCTTGCTATTCTACTCTAATTGCTATTCTATCAACTAACTATTCACTATTAGCTAACTATTCACTTACTATCCACTATTGACTAACTATTAGCCTTTACAAATGAGGAGCCAGGGCTTATATAGTGCCCTCAATACAATTCAATGGCTTAGATCAAATTGAGATCAATGGCCGAGATTTTACAATGAAAACCCTAATTAGGGTTTGTTACAACAAACTCAATTCTGGCCAATGAAATAATTGCATTATTTGGACACATGTCTTCTCTGGAATATTCGACCAATGGAGAACCGGGGTAGGTACATTGAAGTTTGTGCCATCTCCCATGAGTTAGGTACATTGAATCTGGACATGCTGAGGTGGACCAATCTGACTGGAGGAGTGATGATTGGGATGCCACCTTGTCTGACACTTGGTTGATGCTCAATTTGGTGATGCTGAGAAGCTAACTTTAATTAACTCTTTTGAAACTATCTGCTTCTTCAACGGACCCTTGCTTTAACCTCGTTTGTCTTTGATGTGCAGGATGGATGGTGTACCTTTCCTTCAAATGCTGGACTGGAAGAGGTCGTCCTTGATGATGCTGGGCTGGAGAAGGTCGTCCTTGTTCTGGCCCGGTCTTCTTTCATCTGCCAAAACAAACCAAAAGATGATTAAGGACACATGATAAATTCATTTCAACATAGCATTTTCAACTTAAATCATCAACGAAAAGATATTAACATGAAACTTGCCCAAGATTTTCTCTGGGAACAGACCCTATAAGAATTTCGCCTTGGACCCTTTGGAAGGGTCAGGAGCGAAATTCCAACTTTAGCTCAAAATTCACATTTTTGAAGGTCAAACATCTTTCCAAGGTATTCCAAATAGTTTTTCTCACCCTAGTCTAGGCCTGACTTAGCACAAAATTTGGAGAAAAGGATGGTTTTAGTGTTTTTCGCTCTAGACCCTTTGGAAGGGTCAGGAGTGAATTTCTTGTTTGTAGCTCATTTTTTTATCATTTCAACTTCAATCCACCTCACAAGGCAAGGAAACACTTTTCTTCTCTCATCCAACCCAAGTTTATCTTGATTTTGCAAGGCAAAATAGGTGATTGAAGGATTTTCGCCCTGGACCCTTTGGAAGGGTCAGGAGCGAATTTCCTCCTCTGGCCTAAAATCATCACTCCTGGAGACAACCATCAACTCAAGGGCAATCACAAGGGCATCTTTTACCTTGGTCTAGGCTTGGCTTGACACAAATTTTGGAGAAAATGATGGGTTTTAGGATTTTCGCTCTGGAACCTTTGGAAGGGTCAGGAGCGAAAATCTTGTTTTAGGCTCATTCCTCCATCATTTCAACTTGAACTCACCTCCAAGACTAAGGACACATTGCCTCACTCCTATCTAGGCCATAAAAATCAAAATGTTAACTCGTCTTGCAAAGAAAGTAGGTGATCCTAGGATTTTCGCTCTGGACCCTTTGGAAGGGTTAGGAGCGAAATCCTTGGTTTGGGCCAATTTCCATCATTTTTTAAAACCAACTAACTTCAAAAGGGCAAGAACATGTCTCCTCGCACCCATCCAAGCCATGAAAACCTAACGTTTGACTAGACTTGCAAGGAAAATAGGTGGTTTTAAGATTTTCGCTCTGGAGCCTTTGGAAGGGTCAGGAGCGAAATTCTCATTTTGGCTCAATTCCTTCAAACTTGATAATTATTGACCATTCAAGGACATGCCTAAGGACTTCTTTAATCATGATCCACACTAGATTTGGCATGAAACTAAGGGAAAAGATAGGTTTTACACAATTTCGCCCTAGACCCTTTGGAAGGGTCAGGAGCGATTTTCCTTTTCTAGCCCAAAATCATCATTTTTTCAATCCCAATCTTCTTTGCAAGGTGAAATTTCATCTCTTTTCGCCTTAGGAACAAAGTTTTAAGCTCAAGCAAGGTTAAAAATATATGCTTGTAAGGAATTTCGCTCTGGACCCTTTGGAAGGGTCAGGAGCGAAATTTCCTTCCTTGGCCAAAACACTCATTCCTTAACTCCTTGAAACGTCCTTAAGGGTTTCAATATGCCCATTCTCTCTTTCAACATGCCTTGGACATCAAAACTTGGCTAAATAAGGAAAGAAATGAGGTCTAGGAGGATTTTCGCTCTGGACCCTTTGGAAGGGTCAAGAGCGAAAATCTCATTCTTGACTTGATCCTTCATCTTTTCAACTCCAATCTTCTATGGAAGGTAACAAAATATCATTCTTCACCCAGGAGACAAGGTTTGTGGTCTAAGCAAGGTCAAAAAAATAGGCTTGCAAGGAATTTCGCTTTGGACCCTTTGGAAGGGTCAGGAGTTAAATTCACCTTCTTGGCTAGAATCCTTCATTTTTTCAAAGCTTTCAAACATTTCCAACATCCAAACATGTCTACTCTTCCCTTCAAAATGCCTTGCAAATCAAAATTTGGTCAAATAAGGCAAGAAATGAGTCTTAGGTTGATTTTCGCTCTGGACCCTTTGGAAGGGTCAGGAAAGGGTCTAGAGCGAAAATCTTGATTTAGGCCTTAATTGCTCATTTTTCAAACTTCAAACTTCTCCTGGAGGCAAATATAGATTGTTTTCCACTTGAGGAGCCAGGTTTTAAGTCCATTCAAGGTAGCAAATGAAGATTATAGTGAATTTCGCTATGGACCCTTTGGAAGGGTCAGGAGCGAAATTCCTATTCTTGGCTAAAATCTTCATCTCATCCACCTTTACTCACCTCCTAAGGTCAGAACATGTCCAAAATCCCCCAAACATGCCTAAGGAACTATGAAATTGGTCTTGACAAGTGATAAATTGAGGTGCATATGGATTCGCTTGGGACCTTTTGGAAGGGTCAGGAGCGAAATTCCTAATCTTGGCCAAAATCCTTCACATTTCTACGTTCCATCACCTCAAAAGGTAGAGACATGTTATTTCCTTCCCAAATTCTCCCATGGAACAAGGTTGGTATCCCAAAACAAGGGAGCAAATGAGGCTTATGAAGAATTTCGCTCTGGACCCTTTGGAAGGGTCAGGAGCGAAATTCCTATTTTTGGACAAGATCCTCACTTTTCAAAACACTTCTCAAGGCAAGAACACATCAAGACTCACACACAATGCCTAATAAACCAACGCCCATCCAAAACAAGGAAGGAAAATGAGGGTTATAAGGATTTTCGCTCTGGACCCTTTGGAAGGCTCAGGGGCAAAATTCCTCTCCCAGGCTAGAATCCATCATCCCAAGGTCTAAAATCTCCTCTCCAAGGCAAAGTTGCATCAAACCTTCTCAATTATGCCTCAAAAGTCTACAAACTTGTTCAAGCTAAGGAGAAAAATAGAGGAAATATGAATTTCGCTCTGGACCCTTTGGAAGGGTCAGGAGCGAAATTCACCTTAGGCCATGATCCTGACTTCATTTTTTCGCATTTCTTCATTCAAACAAGTGCTTTTGCCTTCATTCAAGCCTAGGAATGCGTTAGTTCTAGGTTTTGGTCAAAGTAGAATGTCTTATGGAGAATTTTGCTCTGGACCCTTTGGAAGGGTGAGGAGCGAAATTCACTTTGGACCCTTTGGAAGGGTCAGGGGCGAAATTTGACATTTTGGACTCTCTGTCAGGATCATTTTATGGAATATAACATTTAAGTGTAAGTTTCTTATACTTTAAGTTATATTCCATATATACTTCCAGGATGTTTGAGAGTGGTTTCGGACCTCCAGGAGTTATATTGCAAAATCTAGTTTTTGGAGGATTCTTCAGTTTTCTAGACTTAGTCAAATTTCAGGATCAGGACATTCCAGACTTAGCCAAATTTCAGGATCAGGGCATTCCAGACTTAGCCAAATTTTAGGGCATTTGAAGATCAGGATGACATTCCAGACTTCATCACTCACCAACTTGACCTAGCTTGGACCTACCAACTTGACCTAGCTTGGACCTTCAAGAATGATACCCACTCACAAAGCAAAACACAATTAGCAACAAGAGCAAAACCAGGCCCTAAGGAAGACTCTCAAAGAAACCCTAACCTGGAGCACCTGCTGACTCACCTGGCTCAAGCAAAGCCTACCATCCTATTGATCCCTTGGCGACACTCAAAATGCAAAGGCTAACAGACAAACCCTAAACACCTAGAAAGCAAACCCCAGAAAGCAAAAAAAGTAGGGGTACCCATTTGCAATGGGGCGATGTGTGAATACGCCACAACAGGACCTTAGACAGATTCCAGGGGCAATCCCTTTCCTTGAAAGTTCTCCAAACAAGATTCACTGCCAATGTAGTCTTGACTCTCGTTATTCTTCTTAATCTTTCTTTTCCAATGTGCAAGGGATGGTGAACTTCTTTCCAGTAGAAGAAATTCTTGTAGTGTGCTTGCCTTGCATTTAAAGCTCTCTTTGGATGTTATCATTAGCCTTACCTACAGGAATTTAACAATGAATAGCATTTAGTCAGAATTGATGGCATGAGATGGAATGATTGCTTTTATGGCCTTGGATCTCCCCGTGAGTGTTGTATGTGCCTATATACCGGACTTCACATTTTATTTTAATTTATCTGTTTGTTGCCTGGTTAAGAAAATTGCTGAGGCAAGATCCATGCATTGTTTGACACAATCCAAAAATTCAGTTCTGATTTCATCAATGGTTTCCCAACTAATTGATGATGGTTATGTGATTCTCTGCACAGAATAATCGCCCTATGTACAAACACTTGGGGACATTGGAGGTTGTAGGGATTCTCCTGGATTCCATTGATTTTGATTGCTTGGACCTTAGACAGATTCCAGGGGCAATCCCTTTCCTTGAAAGTTCTTCAAACAAGATTCACTGCTAATTTAGTCTCGACTCTCGTTATTCTTCTTAATCTTTCTGCTCCAATGTGCAAGGGATGGTGAACTTCTTTCTAGTAGAGAAAATTCTTTTAGTCTGCCTGCCTTGCATTTAAAGCTCTCTTTGGATGCTATCATTAGCCTTACCTGCAGGAATTTAACAATGATTAGTATTTAGTCAGAATTGATGGCATGAGATTGAATGATTGCTACTATGGCCTTGGATCTCCCCGGAGTGTTGTATGTGCCTATATACTGGTCACATTCTATTTTAATTTATCTGTTTGTTCCTGGATGGCGTTTTCTTTCATCAGGTGTCCAATCTTCTGGAGGGAATTTTTGTATTATGTTACGTAAAACTGTGTAAATACTGCCTGTCCACCTGAAGGAGCAGGGCTGGTTGATGGTTTGGTATATTTAGGTGTGCCATTCATTTGTTCTAATTGTAAATGCATGCTATTGTTTTTAAATAATTGAAAGATGCTTTCAAAGGAACAGCAACCCAACTAGGAAGAGTACTGCCATTGGCTTTTGACGAATTGTAAATAGGAAGGAATCATTGTTTGATGATTCGATGGTCATATTTGATGATGTTGCATTAGCGTTGGGAGACACTACATGAAAAGTGCACTAGTGATATGTACACAAAGAAATGGCTTCCATTTGTGTTAGGAAGGACATAAAATGATGGTTGGGGATGCAAATGAACACCAGGTTGCTTTGGAGCTGTAAGTGCTGGCTGTATGTGCTTATCTTCCTTCTTTATGTCTTATGTTGAAAGTTGTCTATTTGATGCCAAGATGACGTTTTCTTTATTTTTGGACTCAACACGCTAAACAAAAGTGGGATCTTCTGTAATTTTTCTTATATGCCGCCTCTCCTCTTGGAATGTGGCTGTTTAGTTGGTTTTGAATAATTTGACAAACACCATTTACTTCTAATTGTAAATGTGTATAAAAGTTTTCAGTGTAATAAAAGATTTAACAGGAACAAGAAGCCTTAAAGGGGGAAAAGTAAAACTGTTGGCATGAACCATCATTTGACAAATCAATGCTCGTATTTAGGTTTGTGACAAATGCGTTTGGTCACATCTTGATTAAATATTAAGTGAAGGCCATCCATCAACTAGATTTGGAAGTCTTTCTTTCCTTCTGTTTCTTGTTTCCCTCTATTGCAACTCTGTGGAATCGAAATTTGCTATGAACATCTCACAATCCTTCATGTCTGGCAATGATTTGTTGCTTCATCTGTGATTTCTGGTTAACTCCTTTTTGCTCTTTACATGCAAAGCTATCAAGCAAAACTGCAGCAGAATCTGATGTATCTGGCTGCCATAGCTGATTCACAACCTCAATCACCAGCGGCTCATGCTCAGGTTGTTTTATGCTCTTCTTATTATTGTGGTTTGATGCTTATAAATATATTTTTATTAATTTTAGTTGTACAATATTACAGACCTGTACTTATTGATTTCTTCCTACAGATTCCACCAAATGCTGCAATGCAACCCAGTGCACATTACATGCAGCATCAACAACAACAGCAACAAGTGGCACAGTCTGTCATGGCTGGCAGAGTTCCTATGCAGTATGCACAACAGCTGCAGCAGGAGCATCAGCATCAACAACAGTTGCAGCAACAGCAGCAGCAGCAGCAGCAGCAGCAGTTGCACCATCAGCATCAACAATCTATTCACAGCCAGCTAGGAATGAACTCTGGAGGAAACAATGGCTTGCAAATGCTACATGGTGAGGCAGGCATGGGAGGAAATGGGCCTCTTTCCTCTAGGGGTATGCCTGACTTCGGACGTGGTAGTGCTGGCAATGCTGCAGAAGCCATGCAAACAAATAGGGGCTTGGGGATGGATGCCCGAGTTGGAAATAAGCAAGAGGGAGTAGCTTCAGCAAATGCACATCAAGGTTCTGGTGATGGACATGGAATTTCAGGAGGTGCACATAATGCAGATGAATCAGAGGCTTCTTACTTAAAAGCCTCTGAAGAAGAAGGAAATTAGATAGGCTTCAGTGATACATAAGAAATGATGTGTGTGGGATCTGAGTTGTAGGATAAATACAAATCAATGAGAGCCAAAAAATGAACCTTCCAAAAAATGTAAGAAAATAGATGGACTTACTAGATTTAAATAATGTTGTTTGAGGCTATTGAACAGAGGTATATGTCACGTGGGTAGATTGAATTTTGTTATGTTTTCAAAAATCATGTTCTGTAAGATTCTGGTGTGTTTTTTAATGTTCTTCCAGGGCGCTTGGGTCTCTTGTTATCTAATGTTGATAGGTGGATATTGATGGCATTTTGTCCGAAAAGGCGGCATGTATTCCTGTTTATATGGATGAAAAATATGAATCTCTCTATTTTACTTCTATGTTTCTTGTTTTTTTTCATCTGCTTGTGGTGATACACGCCGAAGGCGAATGACTGTATTTTGGTTTATGTGGTGATAAATTGTTTTAAATGTTGATTAAACATTATTGCTACACTGTTTTAGTTTAAAGCTGCACACTGAAGTTTGGTGTGCGCTGCAATGAGATATTCATGCTCGTACTTCTAAGCTGCAAAACCATCCGTGGTCTTCATAGATTGCAAGAGCGACACCAGTCTATGCTTTATAGATTGACAAACAACCAGTATTGAGGTAACTATTATTTGAAGATGCTAAACGCTACTACTAACAACCTGGTTATGGACGAATCTTAAACAGTGCAACGTTTTGTTGTGGATCAATGAAGTCAGAAACGTTTTGTTGTGTTGACCACGTCTTGGGCCTATATGTATAAAAGCAAAAAAGAGCTATTAGACCTTAACATGTAGGAGGGGTATACCCAATTATTATAGGTCAGGTGCAACATACATTGTATCTATATTGCATTAGAACTACATTTGTTTGCAATACTTGTAACAATTCTCTTATATTTATTTAATATAAGACAACACATAAATCATGTTGGATATTGTTGCTCAGTGCTGTTGTTAGGATATGTTGTTGTCATTGATGTCAACATATTCCTGTGATTAGCTTTGATGTTTGCCGATTGGGAAGATTTTATGATCAGATTTGCAGTATTGTTTTGCTGATCACTGTTTTGTAGAGTTTAGTATTTCCTTTGGTATATTTCGGTGTAATTAGATCTTGTGTTGAGATTTTGGAATATTGTTTGGGATGGTCTTGTGTATCTTCATTTCAAATGGTTCATGATATGGTGTTCCGCAAGTTATCTTTCTTTGTGACAGATGCTGATTAGTTGTATTTCTGAGTTTCAGATGTTGATCGATGAAGATTTGATAAGTGGTGTTGGTGCAATTGTTTTGATGATTCTAACGTGCTTGCTGGTGTTTCTTAGTCTTGTCCTATTTGTTCTGGTGATTTGCATTGATCGTTGTGTGAGTTTTTGATGGTTTCTATGAATCGGTGATGATTTTCGTGTTATGCGATATTCCTGGTGGTGTAATGTGTTGCGGTTGATCTTGGCATGATTTCCGGTGGAGTTGAGCGTTTGATAATTTGAATTAGGTCCATGTTATGTCATGTAAATCATTATATTGGTCCGGTGGTCGATTTTTGTATAGTGTGATGTAATTTTATAATTGAGGGTTGAGGGTTTAGCCGACCTTGTTGTCAAGGTTGATGATTTGTATATATAGGTGATATATTCATGTCATTTAGGTGTCGATGTTGTGTCTGCATTATTAGAGAGTGGTGCAAGTGCGAACAAGTGATTTATCCTTAGGTATTGTGTGGAAATTGGTGTTGCTAAGTTGACAACTGTGCTTAATCGGAACTGTAATCAGGCATTTGAAGATGCTATTTTTTTAGTTCATTCCTTTCGAATTGTAGTCTGAATCTTGTTGTAAGTTAGTGAGACTTCCTTGAGGGTTGTAGTCTTTCGAGCCATTATTTTTTGAGCAGTAAGCTCTAGGCAGTGTGCTTGAATGCATGTGCATTCTCCATTGTAATATTTCACATACTATGGCAGAGTATCATCTAACCGTGGGTAGGTTCCCACCGTGGTTTTTCCTTTAACCGTTCTTTTCACATCAAAATCTTGGTGTTGTGTGTTGCGTTGTTAATTTGCTTATCTTTGTTATTGCTATAGTTTATCAGATCTGTTTTTGTGATTAAGTTAGTAGATCCAGTGAAGATTGATTCATCATCCCCTCAGTCTTCCTCCTTTTTGCTGCTAACAAATCCATCTGCATAGAGAGCAAAGGTTGTGAAATAGAAAATAAATCAATGCGAGCCATATCAACAAAAGACCTTTGCTATCCAAACTCGAGGTAGGCTTAAGATTAAATGAGATATAACTTAAGGTAGGCTTAAGATTAAATATGAGATATATGAATAATCTCCCCAATAATCGTTAGTCTCAAATGAAGTTGCAAGGAATGAATCTTTTTAAGGGATCTATCACCCCAACATCATGAGCCCAAAACCAGATAATTTGGCTGACTTAGATATATATCAACAAAGTAACCTCAAAAGTAAGAAATATATGTTACCAACAATTATACACTTTCACACCTGGGAAACAATTAGAATCCTATCAAAAAAATGCTAACATTTATTCAAAAAAGATGTGTCGATCCTCAAAATGTGATGACTCAGCTCTTGGCATATCCATTAATTATTTCCCATTTTGATGCAAACATAAACATAGGTGACATTCTTATATACCCACTTTTCAAATGCAATGAGCTTTCTATTGCTATGGAGAGTGACATCTCAAAATACTGAATTTGCACTCTGAATTGTTTGCAGCCATTTGTGAGTCACTTTCATCTATGGTGCTCACTCCAAAATCATGATATGTTAGTAGATTATCATAGACCATTTCCACTCAAAAATAAGGAATCAATGATTAGAATTAGAAGTTCAAAATGGTACCTCATCATCAGAATGGTATCTCATCATCAAGATACTTGATTGATCAAAACCAATTGTGATGATACCATCTCATCCATTTCTCAAATGTTATCACCATATAAGGTACAATTGATGTGATCAATAATCAATGGTGGTCACTAATAATCATTTGATGTGAACAATAATCAATGGTGGTCACTAATAATCAATTGCTGTGATCAATAATCAGTTCCCATTGTCCTTGGTACTATTGCAGCGCAAACTCATTATCAAAATCGGTTCAAAAAAGGCCCATCCACAAGCGACCAATATGAGTGCTCTCTAGTTAATAATCCTTGGGACAACTTTGAATCGTCTAAAAATTGGTTGGTCTTCATGCTAACATTGAAACAAACTTTGAAGCAATAGCATCATTATTAGTAAAGGTAGACACAAACATTCAACATATGTAAACATAGGTGTAAATAACTCAAATAGGTGCACAATCAAGAGAAATGGATACACATCCAGTGACCAACCATCAACATTAGAAGCATGCAATCATTAGGTACTTAAAACAAACTTTGAACCAATAGCATCATTATTACTAAAGGTAGGCACAAACATTTAACATGTGTAAACATAGGTGCAACTAACTCAAATAGGTGCACAATCAAGAGAAACGAATACACATCCAATGACCAACCATTAACATTAGAAGCATGCAATCACTAGGTACAATAATCACATATACTAGGTGCATGCAATTGCTTTGAATAACATGGAGGATTAGGTACACATCAACTACTACGAGCAAGACTCTAAGCATCCCAATTGAGTGTATCAACAAGTCATCTACATTCTATGATAAATAACCAACATTGTTTGGAATGCGAAAGTAGTATCTCACTTTGACAAGCATTAATTGATCAACATAATCAATTACTAGCCAATCGACAAAATCTATAATTAGGAATACAAATCGAAGTAGTTAATATATTATCATCTTAGAATCATTAAATGAAACAAAGTATTATTTATTAAGTGTAACATATTCTGTTTGATGCACAACAATAATTTGCATCACAATGCAGATAAACAACATCTAGAGTTGATTTACATCACAATGCATCTCTTAGGAGATAACACATTCTTAGTAGCATCCACTCTCCACCATATCATTGCTCTTGAGGTCTCCACTTGAATATGGCATACACACAAGATACCTCATAGAAGATGAGAGGATAATGCTAACAATATCCTATATATGGAGGAAAGAGCAGAGAATACAATATTGAGACTTTTAAATGAAAGGTACCAAAACATATCTAAAATGAAGTGATCATAAGTAGATTGATTTAGTAGTGCTCTTTGGATTTTCATCATGCATCACATTAAGTCACCTTCATGGATTTTCAAAAAGGAGGTTTTAGCTAATTTTCCTTTTTGAGTTTTCAACTTGATCACACATGCACAAAAACAAATGATAACAAAGCTATTCAAGAGGCTATACAAAAAACTACCAAACTCAATAGATTGATCTACAAAATTCAAGAAGACACATGCATTTTTGCATCCACAAACATGTTGAATTGGATCAAGAACAAGTAGGAATTTGTCACAATTGATTTACACACACAAAAAATAAGGTACATAACAAGCCTAATCTTGAGATACATGATTTGGATTGAGAAGATATTAAAAACCAATTGAACCTGACATATGGAAGAAAGGGGCTTTGTAAACACAAGAAATATGATTAGATAAATAAATGAAACATAAAACACATTTTAATAATTATATTAAACATACACAATCATGTATGCATGAGACAAATTATTAGAGAATGGAGAAGCAACATTCATATGCTGAAGTTGTTTATAATGAAGGGCCTCCCCATTACATCCTTAAAAGTAGCCCAAATGATACTCCATATTGCTAGCTTCATGTACAAATGAATTGAACAATTAGAGACATAATGGATATCTCTAGTGCCACAAAAATCACCTTGCTACGTGTTAGAAAATTAAATTCCTAGCTCTTGAGATGTTTCAGAACAACTATGTTGGAAGCAAAAGTCTCCAGTGGGTTAGGAAAGAGGAGCCGACTCATTTAAATCATTTAGGTATCCTCAATATGTAATGCCTCAAGCTACACACTTAGAACATTAGTCAAGCGAACAATTTTTCTCAAAAAGAACTATACAAGGACTTCATCATTCACGATATGACAATGACATGTCACATTGCACACTAGCATGCAGACAAGTGCCATGTCAACCATAATGGCACAAGTACACTAACAACAAGAATGACCTCACCATTGCAACAATCAAGGAGGCACACACTAAAGAATTACCAATCATGAAATAAATTACCATGATGCACCTATGAGATGGCAGAATGACACCACAATGACGATTGAGTTCTATCCAACAATCATGTTCTCATGAACACAAAACAAGGATATGATGAGGGAATCATCTACCTCAAATGTACACCCTAGGAATGCATGACAACACTCACAACACCAAGGGAAACCTACACAAGTGCTGGAAAAACTAGGAGATAAAACTTCTCAACTAGACAACACACCAGTTTCCCAAACAAAGAATAGGATGAGGGTAATGACTACCTCCAATCCACTTAACAACACCTTACACAAAATCCAAACACACATGATAGACCTTCACAAGAGATTGCTTCACCATGAGGTACACAACTTCCACCTAAAAAAATAATAATGATTCATTTTCATGCATTGACACACTAAGGGAAAATATGGAATGAAATAAAAACAAAGGCACTTACTAACAAAGTGAAAAGATGGGAAGACTCTCTAGGCCAAGGGGAACAACTTTTGTTAAAAAAGTTTCCCAAAAAATGCTAAAAGGTACTTGTTGAAGGAATGAGAGGATGATGTGTCAAAAGGACACTAACACATTGGGAGAACACTAGCATATTAGGAGGACACTAGCACTACTACTCAAAAATCCCAAAAATGTGTCGGTGTCTTGAAACTACACGAGTATTTAGAATTTACATTGGAGTCCAAAATTCATGTTATTGTCTTGGCTAGAGATATAATGGATGATTGATTCTAGATCATAAACTCAAAGACAACACTTAAGGAATCACAAAAACAAGATTCTAACTCCACATGACTCCAAAATGACTTATGAGTAGGAGATCAAGGGGGATAGCCACATTATATCTCCAACACAAACAAACAAGGGAGATGCTCTCCATGAGATTGGAGCCTAAGAAAGGACTCCAACACGAGAACACAAACACAAGGGACAAGGGAATTGTTCCTAACACACCCTACATCTCTTAACCAAGAGGATATCCGGAAATGACACCACCCCATGGTAGGTTTTCACACACGCTTCCCAAAACTAGGGAGACAAATACACAAGAATCTAATGCCAACTTGAATGTTCTCTAACAAATTAAATTCATTTTAAAGCTCAAATCTAAATATACTCCGTTCATTTTTCCAACATAACCAGAATGATATATTGTATAAGAAATTACAAAATGCAAATCTGCACTAATACTGAGATACCATACAAATAAAAATAGATCTACGACCACTTATATGGGTAATTTATACTCCATCCAAAATGATGGCTTATTACAAATTATTACAGTTACATGAGAGGGCTCAAAAACCTAAATTATATATTTTATAACACATCATAATAATGAAAAAAACTAAAGGCAAGGAGTAGAGAACCCCGATGATGATTCCATGCCACCCAACCATGTGGCACCTATAGGTCCACCCCCCACACACGTCATGCTACTCAAATTGAGTTCAATATAGGTCCATCCCACCATGCCACCATATACATGTACTTGCACACTTAGGATAGTTGAAATTAATATAATATCAAGAACTATTATATTATTTGTAATCTACTCCCTTAGATGTTCCATTAGAGGTCCATGAACATGATAGAGAATAATACTTGCATGATAAATGAAAAATAATTTAAAACATTTTATTATAGCCACCACAATAGTTAAAGAAAGCCGAGGAAGAATTATCAATTTTAACAATAAAGCAAAAATGAGCTAAATTTCAACAATAAATCAAGTGTGAACAAGGGTCACAAGTTAAATATATAGAAAATGGGGCCATTAGACTACTCGTAAGAAGTATTAAATAAATGCCCATTATTATAACACTTAGATAATTAATCAATAACTAAAAGAAAGTATCAATTTAGAAGGTACAATTTATATGAATTGCATGATTAACACTAGCCATATTTGAAATAGTGAAATCTTCTAGTACACTTATAATTCAATGTCCAAGATAGGTTAGAGAACATGCATAAGCCAACTAAGTCATTGAGTCTTCTAAGACTCCAAACAAACCACACAATATAAATCATAAAATATACATGAAAACAATTACTAGACAAGAAGTCACGAATTAGATGGTACATGCTCCTCATCATTGTTGCAGATAGACATGAGTATGTTGTCATTGATGTCAACCCATGATGTCAATTAAAGATTCACCTAAATAACTAACAGATACTGGTGCAAATAACCTATGACATGCTAAGGGGGAGTCTAGTGCAGGGAATGACATCCACATATTATCATTATGGTATAGTTTAACCTTGCAGAGATGTCAAAGACAAAGATTCAATATTGCAATCATCTAGAAGGCAAGGAGTAAGTATTTACTACGCATAGTTGTACCATATATTCTGAAGTTCATATCCATACTATGCATCATTGATGAAGTCAGAGTTTTGATAGATAATCATTTGGGTGTTTGAGTAAGTTGTAGTAGTGAGTACACATGTCTAAGATAATTTAAAGTGATATCTTGTCAATTTAGCATACTGTACATTATGGTTATGCATAGGAAATTTTTCTAAGGCATAAGTAGACTATGTACTAAGGTAGAGACACCATAATCTAGTTTGCACTCCTCCACATACAAAGATATCATCTTGCAGTTCAATAGTTAAGTGTATTGTGCTTTAAAGTTTCTATATACGAAGTTTCAAGCCACAACTCCTACAAAGAAAGCTAGAGTTCACTATGTACAAGACTACACCATGGCAAAGCAAAAGGTCTTAGAAGACATGTTGGAAAGCTTTCCATTCCACCGTACTATTTGACATAGTCATGCGGACTTGAGGACATGATCATGGATGTCCAAGATATTTTCTTTCCAAGTTCCAGATGGTGTGATTACTACAAGTTCAGTTTTCTTAGTACCCAAGTGACACAATTTTCTTGACATGCCTTCTCTGTTGCAAGGTGCGAGCCCTTGGTCTCCTTGTGCTGTGCAGCACAACACTCGGGTTTGTGACATGTCTTAACTGCCTCCTGTGGATTTTATAAGTCTAGTGGTTGTATTAGGCATTAACATGTCAATCTTTTGGTGCAACGAAAACCGCATTTGTAACAAGTGGTATTAGAGCTTGGTCACAAGTTCAAACCCCTAGCTTGCACAGGGGGGGGGGGGATTGTTGCAAGGTGTGAGCCCTTGGTCTCCTTGTGTTGTGTAGTGCATTGCTCGGGTTTTCGACATGGCTTAACCGCCTCTTGTGGATTATATAAGTCTAGTGGTTGTATCAGGCATTAATAGGTCGATCTTTTGGTGCAATGACAACCACACTTGTAACAAGTGGTATCAGAGCTTGGTCATAGGTTCAAACCCCTCACTTGCGCTGGGAGGGGATTATTGCAAGGTGTAAGCCCTTGGTCTCCTTGTGTTGTATAATGCAACACTCAGGTTTGTGACATGGCTTAACCACCTTCTGTGGATTCTATAAGTCAAGTGGTTGTATCGGGCATTAATAGGTCGATCTTTTGGTGCAACAATAACCACACTTGTAACAAGTGGTATTAGAGCTTGGTCACAGGTTCAAACTCCTCGCTTGCGCTGGGGAGGATTGTTGCAAGGTGTGAGCCCTTGGTCTCCTTGTGTTGTGCAGTGCAGGTCTCGGGTTTGTGACATGGCTTAACCGCCTCCTGTGGATTCTATAAGTCTAGTGGTTGTATCAGGCATTAACAGGTCGATCTTTTGGTGCAACAACAACCACACTTGTACATGCCTCATCTTCTCCCATATAATTAATCATGTACTTGAGCTAGTACATATCAATCAAATATTTAAAGGAATGTATGCATAGTTGTTTGGAAAGGGTAAAAATGTATGTATCTTGATACACAGTGATATTCATCTCCTTTTGGTTTCACAAACGATTTGATATTGTCTCTCTAGGTGACTAATGGGTGATGGGTCGACTAGACATTATTCTCATGCTTGCGCCATGGTTCCTTGTGTCTATGCCAATTTGGGAGTTTGCATCAAGATGTGTTTGGTCCCATTGAATCTTGTTTTAAACTACAACACACTATCTATCATGAATTATGAGTTTTGTGTTCGACTGATGAAATCAATTTATGTCTCATCTATATGTCATCTTGGAGCTGACCTGATTGAGGTTTTGATTATTGAGGTGCATATGCATATATAAAAGATCAAACTATTGTAAAATTGCAATTAAGTGTTAAGAATGTGTAGATGTTGAAGGCAATGAGATGGAAGCAATTAATGGTGCAAAATGAAAATAATTGTTAACTGACCAGTGGAGTAAATCCATCAATTACAATCATTCCTTTGTCCAAATATTGTACTATTAGGGAGTTTTAGATAACTTGGGTTGTAGCCCTAAAAAAAACTTGTAAAAGTATTCATATTATTGTGAGGCTAGATTTGGATAGTAGATCTAGGCAACTTTGTCACCATGGTTTTTCCCTTCTTGGTTTTTACACATAAATCTGGTGTTATCTTGTGTGGTTTGGTTTGTTCTTTTAGTTTTACATTGTTGCAGATATATTTAGTTATGAAGTAAAGGTTTTAACATGAGATGTGGTAAAGGGTTTAAGGTTTAAGATAATGTTTCACACCCCCTCTTAGTATCATGCTATGTTCAATTATTGGTATTAGAGAAAGGTTCCTTCACACAACCCTAATGTAGCTAGGGTAGATCTTGGAGAACACATGGGATCTAATGCATCACCTAATCCTCTGAAAGATGATAAGGACATGTTTGATTTCAATGAATAAAATTTTGAAGTTGATTATGAAGAACTCATATCTGCACGAGAAGATCTAGATATATCAATTGCAAAATTGAATAACTTAAGTTTAAACTCAAAGATTCTAGAGAAATAATCACAAATCCTAAAGTTTAAGTTGAGGAAAGAAAGAGATTTGAATAATTCCTAAGCACTAAGCTACATGAAAAATTAATTGAATGTTCAAAGCTTGAGGAATAAGTTGTCTCTTTGGGAAAAGAATTAGAGAAAGTAAAAGAATAGATAGCCAAAAACCTAAAACTCAAGAACAACACCAAAATTATTGATGAGATAGTAGTCAAAAATCATAAAAGAAAAAAGTGGTCTTTGATTTGAAAAGGGTCAGAACTCAAAGTTAGATGCTTCTAAAGACACATACAAGATACAGAAAAATGAAGTTTGTGCTAAGGACTCCAAGAATAGTAAATTTGATGAGAAAAAGTTGAAGAATGCTCAAACAAAGGTCAACAACCAAATGAAAGGCTTCAATAAATCTTTCCATAAACAAGTTGCTAACTCAAGCTATTCTCAATCATTTCATGGTCATTGTTTTTCTTGTAATAAGTTTGGTCATAAGGCAGTTAATCGTAGAACTAAGGCAAGAAGAGATGAATACATGAGTAAGAGATCATTTGTGCCTCAAAGAAATAATGTTGTAAGATCTCATTCCTTCTATGAAAATTGTTGCATGCAATAAGTTTGGTCATAAGGTTGTAGATTACAAAACTAAGGTAAGGAGAAATAACTTTGGTTCTAATTATAATATTGTTTGCTACAAGTGCAATAACTTTGGTCACAAATCAATTTTTTGCAGTAGTCATTTGAAGCAACCTACTCAAGGTAGAAAGAAGATTACTCCTAATGAGAAGAAGAAGAAGGAAACTACAAAAGTATGCATGAAGAATCAAGGGTATAATGATGAGAAAAAGAATGATATTGTGTTTGTGCATGGTCCATAAACTCTTCTAATAAACTAAGTTGGAGAATTGACTTAGGGGAAGTTATCATCCACAAAATCATTTAGCCCCCTAAAAGGGACAAAATGTAGAGAATCTCGACATGAAGAGATGATCTGTGACATCCTCTGAAGTACAAGACTGCTAACTAAACTAAGTTGGAGCATTCTAATTTTTTCACACAATCTATTCCAGAAATAGCTGATCAATATCTCATGGATTGTGGAAATTTAATGTCTAGAATTAAACATGTTACTCCAAGTTGTGGTGTAAAAGAGGATTACAATGAGTATTTGGATCTTTGGAAAGACACAAAGCTTTCTAGCGAAAGACCACCTAACTAGGATAGATGCATTTATGACATAAAGTTAGGGAAAATACGAAGTTATCTAGACCATATCAAATAATTTTGGTCTCATTTGAAAGAAAACAATATAGTCTAGATTAGAGAAGAGAAGAAGGCATCAACATATTTCAATACCTTAGGGAATGTATGTAGAAGATATTATTCTAAATCACTTCAAAACCCTATTTTCTGAAATTTAGAAGAAATTGTAATGACTATTCCACAAGCCATTGATGTTGTTGAAACAACTCAACTTAAGTAGAATAATTTTTTGTTTAAATCCATGGAAAATGATAAGGATGGAGTATCCTCCTTGTTCCCAACATTTGTGGTCTATACAAAGGATGTGAGGGCCTACATTCATTGTACTTTAAATGAAATTAATAATACAAAGTTTGAAGTAGTTTGACATAAAATCCAATATGATCTTGGCCTATACAAACCAAAATATGCAAAATTTGGTGACAAAAGGAGTGGATGTGTGGAATGATTTTCTTATTTTCTATGACAACCATGAATAGTCAACAATTTTTCTGAGAAAAATTCATGATGAGTTCATTTATTTGGATAAACCATATAGGATCACCAAGGATGTAATTAGGCTTGTTACTGGTTTGTGCTCGACTGGACCTATCCCGGTGATGAGATCCATTAAAAATAATGAAGTACACAACTATCTGGGGCTAAGTTTCACAAAAAGGAAATTTAGTGTGAATGACATTGCTGACCTAGGGGTTCGGTATGCCTCCATGTGCATTGCCTACAAAATTTAGTTCACAAATAGAGAAGGATCAACAATTGACATTGCAAACCTTATAACATACCAAATGGTTAAAGAAGGAGCAAGATTTTACTTATGTGAATTTCTAAGGGAGCATCTACTTGAGAACCTAAAGAGAAATAAGAGACTATATATAACTTCAGGTTTGGATCTTTGATTATCTGTCTTACATTCTTATTTTTGAATGAAGTTCCTCGCTTGAAGTGTAAAATCTAGGAAAAGTTCTTTACTGTTTCCACCCAAATTATAAATCACATGAGAGGTTTTGGCAATGAAAAGAACTATAATGAAATGTACTAGCAATTCTTCAAAACTCTACAAGCTAAAATGATAAGAAGATATAGAATCTCCTCCATCATGGTAACAAAATATGAGGTCAAATTACATTTTTAGTAGACAAATACAATTTCTATATGAAAGCTGTAGAACTAAGGACTGCTTGGATTCTACAATTACCCTATGAGATATCAAAACATGAAATTATTTTCTATGCTAATATTCTACTTGTAGCCTCGTAAATTGTAACCTTGTACAATCACACCTCATATTTGTGCTCCTGCTTTAGTGTGTCCTATCTTCATTCCCCCTAGGCATGTTTTGGCCCCTTTTTACTCCAAATCTGATGTCACCTAATTATATAGATGAGTGGACCCCATCATGGGGCTATGCCTCCCTATTTGCTAGTTTGTTTGTCCTATTTTTGGAGGACAAGGGCATTGTAGCGCCCTTGTCTGGACCAAGGTTCCTTATCATCCCGATCCTCCTTAAACATGACCCATTTCAAATACAGGTGGGCATTTTCCCTCCCCAATGGATTTTGGTCCTTGTGGCTCTACTTGACCATTAAAGGTCGGCCTAATTGGTCATTTACCTGGGTAAACCTATATAAGGACATCCTCAATTTATTTTCACCTAGAAGAAATTGATCTAAGACATTATCCATAATATACAATAGCATTTGTGAATTAATCATCAACCTTTCTCAAGCATTAAAGATAACATTTCATCCCACCATATCCTTTAAGCATCATGGACCAAAGTCACGTCAATATTCATGCAAACATGTGTACTTGATTAGGTCATTCATGTTCATGTGTTTGTCATGTTATTGCATTCAATATTTGTGATAATATCTAAAGAGCATTACATCATCAATCTTCTCTCAACCATTACAGATTTGAGGTAAATTTGTAATGTGTGAAAAATTAGGGTTTTCAACATATAAGGATAAAAACCACTAATTTTACCATTACATTCAAAAGAGGGGTGAAATCCAATAGATTTAGTCATAAACCAAAAAGATAAGGACTAAATGTTGATTGGATTTCAAGGGAGTTGATTTGTTTACCCTCTTTTGTGAGTTGAATTGCTGAAATTAGGGTAAAGTGTTGAAAATGAAGGTAAAAATGCAGAAACAATGAGTTACAGATGCGAGACTGAGACGCACACCTATCTGAGGATTATAAGCAAATTCAGATCTGATCCTCGAAAAAGCTGCAAAAATGTTGGGACCAGAATGCCTATCGCTTTGTCCTCCTAATTTTTCGCATGCCAAAGGGGGTTGATTTGTCTCTGCAAATAATTCCTATTCTAAAGATCATAGCTCAATAACTATTTCCTCTATGTGAAGTTTTGTTTGTCTCCATACGGGATTAGGGTTTCATAAAGTCTTTGATAAAATAGGATGAAAATCTCCACTTCAATGCTTGAATCTTGACTTTGTTGCTACTCCAAGGCTTGAAGGAAGACTAATTACTTTCTCAATTGCTTGAATACTTGAATGAATTATTGAATTGCTTCATGTCATGTGTGTGTTCTTGTTGATGTCTTTTAAAACGAGAGGGGAAAGCCTCCTTTTATACTTGCCTGTTGGAAAATGCTAATTTCCCGACATGAGCCGACACAAAGCTAGAATTCCCACTCAATTTTGAAATAGGGAAAAGGGTTTGAAATAGGGCATAATTAGGGATGACCAGAGTGTGGTTTCCTGGTCCTAGTCATGGTGCTCTATTCCTACCCCAATTTAGGGCTAGGACAAGGTGCCATATTGATGTAAAAGTAAAAAATGCAGTCATACTTGAGTGATATGAGCAGAATTAAGGCCCAATCAGGCCTAGGCACACAAACGCAAAGGTAGGGACCCAAATGCGGTAAAAAATGTACATGAGTGCAATTTCAGGAAACTACATTTAGCCCCCACTTTAGCAGGAGTATGAAGTCAATCATACTCTAAGTAAATTACAAGGGTTCACATTGAAAAACTTTCACCAAGTCACCAAGAAGGCAAGATACACCAAGTCCCCAGTGAAAATTAGGATCTTACAAATTCAATGGCAAGATAAAAGGGAGATCACGAGAGAAGGAGAAAGAGAGAAACATGACTACAAACTAGTAAGGTCCTCTTACTACGAGTCATGAAAAGAAAAATACCAAAATTACGAAGAAAAAAATTAAGTTCGCTAAGTAACTTAAGTATCGAGATATGCATAAGAGAGAGATCATTGAGCGAAGTGTATGCCCCCAAGTTAAAGCGATTGCATACACCTTATCAAGAGCAATTACTTTAAGGTAGGATACACCCAAAAAGACAAGGACATTATCACAATAATATGCCCCCAAGAAAGGACAAATTAAAGGATATTGATCACAAGATATGAAACACGGGGTGGTCTCGCTTAACTCTAGGGTTAGTATGCTTTTTATGATAAATAATGTATATCATGTATATATATTTGCATAGAATTATCCTCATCCCCAAAGAAAGAAAAACCACCATGGACAAAGGGCACATGTGTCTTTTGAGTCAACATGGGAGAGACCAAAAAAGATCTCAATGTGTTGCATTGTCCTCAAGTAGACAACAACAATAGGGACAACAAATAGAATAATTGAGAGACAAATAGAAGAAGATCACAAAACAAGCAAGAGAGGAGAGAGAGAATCTATGGCACAAATGAAGCTAATAATGCAAACCATCCACCTCCCAATATTGCTCATCACTATTTAGGGAAGGTGGATGACATGCAAGAGGAGCCACTTCAAGCACTCTAGATGGACCTATCACAAGTTCCAAACAAGGACCATGCATTAAGGATGAGTCACTTTATTTGTTACTTGGAGCTAGGATTAATGCTTTTGAAAATTGTTTAGATAAATCATTGTCAACATCAATATATTCATATTCATCATCTAAATTATTAGCATCAACATTTTCATCATGAACAACATTCTCATCTATTTCTTCACCAAGATTAAAAAAATAGGAGCTCTAATAGGAATAGAACTTGAACCATCATTTGTCTTAATCATTTTATGTCTTGGAGATTTAGGATGAACATCTTGGTTAGGATAAGGTTGAGGAAATGTTATTATGTCAACAATTGGTGTCTTCAGGGAGGAAATTGTTTGAGAAGCAAGTTCACGAGCCCTAGCACGAGGTCTCCATCAACATTCTCTCACACAATGGTTTCATTTAGTTTTAGCCAAAGGTTGTGAAGGTTTAGGTTTATTAGGAATACGCTTCTTCTCTTACTTTAAGGAAGGATGCATAGGAGAAGGTCTCTTAGGTTGAAAAATAGAAGATGTCGGGTGCTTCCCTTTGTAATATTTAGGAGGTGAAACTACACCATATAAAGGAGGAATAGAAGGAGTAGCAAGGAGACCAGGTCCATCACGAGGAGGAGGAATAGGTCTATCCTTAGGAGGAATAATATGCTTATCCTTAGGAGGAAGAGTAGTTTTATCCGTAGGAGGAAGCAGGAGAGAATCCTTAGGAGAAGGGATATGTTCATTACTAGGAGGAATACTAAGTGTTGGATTTCTAGGTTTAATCAAAGATAAAATCATGCCATCCTTCCATATTTAATAAGATTGAAAAAGAGCATCACTTCTAGGCTTAAGAGGTTGGAATTGTTCAAAACAAAAATGGTCAAGACAAACATCTCCATTCCTCACCATAGGTTGATATGTGCTATGATTAACACTTATGATTTTATCATCATGAGGAAATTTAAACACTTATGAATAGTAGAAACAATCACTTTCATGGAAGAGAGCCAAGGATGTCCCAATTTCACATGAAATTGATTGGATGTAGGAATGATAGCAAATACAACATCTAAGAATTTTGTGCCAACCTCAATAGGAAGTGTGAGAGAACCAATCTAGTAGGACAAGAGAAGCCATCAAATATTTTAATCACCACATTAGATTTATCATATGTCACTTGATGCAATTGTAAGGTATAAAGAAATTCTTTAGTTATCACATTAACCATACAAGCTAGATCAATGAGCACCCCTCGTGCGGGTATGTCTTTGACTCTCGTAGTGATATATAATGGGCCATTGGGTGCCTTAATAGTCTCACTACGATCAAATGTTATGCACAAGTCTTTAGGAAGTTCAGTTTTATCAATAAGGTTCACCACATTATTGTTGGAATCCAAGAAAACTGAGAGGGCGGGGGGAGTGAATCAATGTTCTACCCGAATGATCAATTTTGACCTAATTAAATCATGCATTCACCAACTGGTACATATAGAATTGAAAGAAGTAAAGCAACCAATAAGCCAATCACACAAATGAATACCATAACACACAAAATTATACGTCGAAAACTTTAAAGAGGAAAAACCATGGTGGAATTTGTGACCCACAATATCAATCCACTGGCCATATGAAGAGATATTACAAAATATAGGGGCCTGCACTTGCAGGAAGGCTTACAGCCTAGAGCACACTGCTCAATCACAAAAGGAGCCTCACCGACTACATACAAATCTAGACTACAATCCAGAGAAATGATTAAACTGCAATGATAGCATCTTCTATGCCTGAATACACTTCCTATTAAGCTCTGTCTATTTCGGTCTGAAACCCTAAACCCTTACCAGAATACCCCTTACACAAATTTTGCATTACAAAACATTATCACATTCTCCTATTCCTCCATATTACAAAATGATCTAACCAACTAATCTATATACCCCTTTTACAATCCATCATGCCTTATGTCGGCTGACAAAGATATTTACAATATGAATACACATGTCGGCTAAATAACATAAACACATGAATATCAAAAACAATTACCGATGCTGGATCTCCCAAATGACGTCGGCCTCCAATACCGATAACCTGAATGCAAACCATGTTGGCCTGCATTGCTGATAACCAAAGAATTCCTTCCAACCTACCGATGTCGGTGAAGTGTCTGCCGGTACACAACTAAACCAAAATATGAAGCCGAAACATGTTGCCATGTTGCCATCAATGACAACATATTGAAACCAACCAACTGAGTGTCAATTGCCAACAATCTCCCCCTTTGGCATTGATGACAACACTCGTGAAAAATAATCATGGTTTCCATCTGCCGGTTTCATCCTGAGCTGAATATTCATCTGAACAAAATACTCCACACCTCTATATCTCCTGAATAATTTTCACCTATACTCCCCCTTTGACATCAATGCCAAAAATACAAAAAACCGGGACGAAGTATGAAAGACTGTACAATGAATGTCCCAAAATACCTTACCGGAGCTGAATGTATTTGAAAATATCTGGATAGGCACTCTCCAAAAGCGCTAGATAGGTATCCCAACCTAATTTGAAAGTGCTGGAAATAGATACAAGTCCATTTAGCATATGGGCAAATGACTCTTTCTCATTAAGCTCTGCCGGTGTGGGCTTACCAATCATATCTATACACTCCTTCTTATGTACACTTAATGAATCCAACTGGCGACTCACCAAACCTCTAAGACATCTGGCCCTCCTTATGATTTTATCTTTTTCCCTCTCAAGAGATAAAACTTGGGCTTCCAAAACTGAAATCTGACCATCTATAGATGTAGTTAAAGAATTTGATCCATCAAAAGATATAACTATACTTGCAATCTCCTCCTGAATATCCTTAATCCTTTTATCTATCCCAACTGTGAGTAAACCCGTGTTATAACATACTCTATAAATATTGGTACATTGCCTTAATGAATTATCTATTAACTTCAACTTATCATTAATCTCATTCCTCTCAGACTCAATCATTTGATCAAATTTAGCTCTCTTTGCCTGTGTAAATCTCTCCAGTGCCCGTCGGTTTGATATTTGCTGTAAAGACTAAAAATCTTTTGAAATGTGCTCTATGATTGTCTTAAGCTTGGCGGATGGGCTCACTTCTTTGTCAAACTTGCACTCCGGGACAAGTCTATGCAAAACAATGATAGACTGATCAATAAACCCTTTATCTATAGATCCTTCCTGCATCATTTTCTGTGCAACCATCATCATGAGTTCAGTAGAACTCATCTCCGTTATGCTTTTCTTTTCAACCTACAAGGTGTCAATGGACAACAATGATGGACTCACTATTGGTTCCCTGCTGGATTCCCCTTTCTTCTCCTCTGATGGTTTAACCTTTATAGCTTCCTCACTTGCACCAGTGGCTTCGCCACTTGGTGCAGTCTCAGTTACTGTCGGTTCCTCCCTAGGAACTATGTCCTCATCCTGTACATTTGGATCCGGAGGACTGTTGTCCTCAACATTAGTAATCTGTACATTTGCAACCTTTACACTCTATGTATCTGCCGGTATATCAATATTTTCCTGTACATTAGTCTCTACCAGGTGCTCAATATCCACTATCTTAATATTTTTCAAAATTGAGGGTGAAGTACCCACAATACCTTTACCTTTCCCTTCAATCGGGATGTCTGTAGTATTCATCTTGGGTTCCGGTGAAGTATAAAAACTCCATTTTTCTTCAAAGAACTTAACCCATGCCTTGTGGGTCTCCTTTATTATCTCATTGACCCTACCTAACATAAGATTGATTATTCTATGCTTGTTGTTAAAGATTTTCCTATCTGCAATTTCAAGTGTCTTGTCCATCTCCTCTGGAGTAATAGAAACACAAACATATAACAATTCCTGAATCTTTATATGCATGTCCTTTTGCATTGTTGATAATATTCTAGCATCTAATATGTCATATAACTATGCCGGTATTTGGTCTTCAATTTCTAACAAGGCTTTCTTATAAATATCAAAAAACAACAAAACTGATTCCTCTACTTCTCTTTGTTCAACATAATCCAAATGCTCATAATAAAATTGCACATTCTTTAACATACCATCTTTGGTTATTTCATTAACTAATTCTGCATAAGTCTTGGGTGGAATGATAGTCACATTACCAGATACAAGTTCAAGATCGGTGTCATCCTTCTTCTTCCTTCTTCCAGTACCGGATGGGGCTGAAGGTGTTTCTTTTGGTGCTCTTTTCTGTGTCGATACCCTGATAGTAACTTTCCTAACTAGTTGCTTCTTATCTTCTACCTTAGTCTCTTAAGTTGTCTTCCTCAATACCCTCTTGAATGCTAAGGGTGTGTCATCATCAAATCTAGATTTGGCTGCAATTGGCTCAATGAATATTTCTAGCTCTTTCCTTTTTCTCCCTTTCTCCGGAACAACATCAATTAATGCCTTGATTTCCTGTGAAGCCTTTTCAACAAATTTACTTGCCTTACCCTCCTTCTTATCTCTCTTCTTCTGGTTGAACTCAGTTTCAACCTCTTGCTTCTTCTGTTTAGCAGTACCAAAGGTTTTTATAGATTCATCTATAGGTGCATCAATTAGCATCTGCGCATAAGCATCTAGAATTTGTGCATCAACTTCATAACCCATTTCCTCAATCCAAATCTTCCAGGGCTTGACTACCTCCATGAAAGTTTCATCTTTCTTGACCATGAAGCATATCTCAGTTGAGTACTTCTCAACAATGTTCTTTGGAACCCTCTCCCTAGAATTCATAGCCTTCTTAAATTCTTTAAAGTAACCCCACACTTTGTCATCTCTCTGACTACCCAATGTAGCAATTGAGTGTTTAGTTGCCTCCCTACTGTCATATTGAATGCCCATTGCCTTTTCCCAAAACTGAGAGTCTCATTGATGAAAAACAACATTAAACAGACAATTAGGTTTCCATACCGGAGTGTTCCTTTCTTTTCTCCTTTGATCTTTCCTAGGTTAATCAACAATTCATCCAACATCTAACCACATAGATCTAACTTTTCATTCTCCATCATCATTTTATGAGATGCATAAATACAGGAGCTAGAAACAAAATTCAGTTGGTTTGATTGTGTTACCTTGTAACCAATGACTATGCTTCCGAATATGATATCTCTGTCGGTGATAGTACTAATCCTCATTGATCGCTTGCCTGATGTTGCACCAAAGATCTTGTTGACCTGATCATTGAATCTTTCTTCTCGAGACGTTATCCAACCTACGATAAACCGGTGATTGCCCTGATGGCCTCCTTTGAAATTGTATACGGTCTATCCAACTAGATAAATTCTCAATGCACCCTGCTTAAAACATATCTAACAATCTCATCTTCAAATTTCAGAATATCCAAAATGCTTGTAAACCCTAAATCCTCAATATGTTGGCACTCTGGCTTTAGTCTTTCTAGAATCTCCCATTAACTCATTCATGTACATGCTCTTAATATCACTCGTTCCTAAATCCTCAATATGACAGTGAATGTAAGCTCTGACATCTTCAACATACATGACTCCTTCCAGGACACGGGAAAATGCACCAACAGAATCGTCCAGGGTAGCAATATGTGGATATCACTTGAAAATAGGCCTGGGACGGTCCTTGACCTCAACTACAATAGGATTTGCAATAAACATAGGTTCAGATGATGACCTCGCTTCCATGATGAAAGATAAATACTCGTGGATAGTTGCAGGTGAAAAACCCTACAAAACTCTTCCGATCGCTGGTGAAATTGCTCAAGATGATATCGATCATATTGAATCGCCTTAGACTTCCTCTGAATCGCTTTGAATAGCTCTAAATGAAAAATGACCAAAAATTAAGTGAATTCATCCTTTTAACCTCCAAGAAACCCTAATCCGTCATTGATATGAATGACTTCCAATGGAAGATACTAGATCTTGATTAAACATCTCCATGCTGGATAAGAATCTCCAATGTCTGGAACATCTTCTAGAACCTCTTCCTAGGGCATATGCACTATCTTCATGAATTTTGCCTACCCCTAAGGCATCTGCCTTTGTTATCGGATGATCTTCCTACCGATGCAGGAGCAACCTCCTCTGTCGGTTGAGCAACCGATGCATTTCCATCTGCTAATTGTTCTTCTGACTTCCTGGCCCATCTCTGGGTATGATTTTGTCGGATTTATTAACCTTCTCTTTCCCTTTCTCATTTGATCGTTCATTACCAATCGATGGATTCCTGCTTCTACAGAACTTTGCAATATGTCCAATCTCATTACATGCATAACATGTAACATTGTTCTTTTGAATTGCTTTGCTAAAACTGGTATAATTGATTGACCTGCACTGATTAGCCATATGTCCAAATTTTCCACATGCATAACATTTAACATTCTTTCTGCAATCTTCTGTCTTATGACCATACTTATTACATTTAGAACATTGATTGGGAGCAGAATCAAGGTTTTGATTTTCTCTATTTCTACATTGCCTAGCCATGTGACCAAATTTATTACAAATAAAGAATCTACCATTAAATTTGTAAGCATTAAACTGCCTTACTGATGCCTTATGGTTTTGATCTTCATTTGCAGTACTGAAACTTTGACTTTGTTCAAATCCAAGTCCATTGGAATCTCCATTCTGCCTTTGTCTTTTCAATAAGTCATCAAGATGTGCTGAACTAATCTTGAAATTTTCTTTATACTCATGTGCAATAGTCAGATCATCTCTTAGAATTATTTTTTGTCTCTCAAGCTCTTGTTCATTACTCTAGGATTCTACTAAATCAGTTCTCAACATATCATTTTCATGAACCAACCTTCCACATTCTTCAAATTTGTTCTTCAGAGATACAAGTCCTCAATCTCATTATACATCCTCATAGTTATAGCTTGCATTTCATTCCTCATAACCATGTTCTCCTGACTCAACTTCAAACATCTCTCATTAAGTGCATCTCTCTCTTCATTATCCTTATTCTGCAAAATTTCCTTCCATATAGCCTGAACAAATGATAGTCTCTCCTGTAGGACAAGAATGAATTCATGAGAAGAATTCAATTCATCTTGTAACTTCAAGTTCTTCAACCTTTCAACATCACAATTTTGAAGTGCCACTTCAAGTTGCTTCTCCAAACTCATATCCATGGATTCCAGATTCAGGATCTTCCATAAGCTATTAAACTTCCTCCGATGCACAAGGCTCTGATACCAATTGTTTGAATCCAAGAACACTGAGAGGGGGGGGGGGGGTGAATCAATGTTCTACCAGAATGGTCAATTTTGACATTATTAAAACATGCATTCACCAACCGGTATATCGATACATATAGAATTGAAAGAAGTAAAGCAACCAATAATCCAATCACACAAATGAATACCATAACACACATAATTATACGTGGAAAACCTCAAAGAGGAAAAACCACGGTGGGATCTATGACCCACAATATCAATCCACTGGCCATATGAAGAGATATTACAAAATATAGGGGCCTGCACTTGCAGGAAGGCTTACAACCTAGAGCACATTGCTCAATCACAAAAGGAGCCTCATTGACTACATACAAATCTAGACTATAATCCAGAGAAATGATTGAACTCCAATGCATCTTCTATTCCTGAATACAGTTCTGGTTAAGCTTTGTCTGTTCTAGTCTGAAACCATAAACCCTTACCAGAATACCCCTTACACAAATTTTACATTACAAAACATTATTAAATTCTCCTATTCCTCCATATTACAAAATGATCTAACCAACTAACCTATATACCCCTTTTACAATCCATAATGCCTTATGTTGGCTTACAAAGATATTTACAATATGAATACACATGTCAGCTAAATAACATAAACACATGAATATAAAATATAATTGCCGATGCTGGATCTCCCAAATGATGTCGGTCTCTAATACCGATAACCTGAATGTAAACCATGTCGGCCTGCATTGCCGGCAACGAAAGAATTCCTTCCAACCTGCCGGTGCCAGTGAAGTGTTTGCCGGTACATAACTAAACCAAAATATGAAGCCAGAACATGTTGCCATTTTGCCATCAATGACAATATATTGAAACCAACCAATTGAGTGTCAATTGCCAATAATTATTAGACTCAATGCCAAGATCAGTAGGATAGAAGGCAAAACGATCAGTCTCAATCACATTTGTGGAATGGGAAGGTAAATGATGAGTGAAAATTTGAATATTTTGATTAGGAGGAGCTACTGATTTATTTCCTTTATCAGTCACACCAGCCAAAGATATGGTATTGTTATTAATCAAGTATTGAATCTTACTCCTTAAGGAATAACACTTTTTAGTGTCATGACTAGGTTGATGATGATATTGACAAAAAGCTTTGGAATCAAAGGTAGGTGACAAAGGCTTAGTTGTGTCAATTGGTTTAATAGGGGGAAGCTTCAACACATTCCTTTGTAAAAATTGCGACATAATACTATGCAAAGATTCATTAAGAGGAGTGAATTCCTTTCTAAAGTATTTGGACAAAGGAGGCACACCCGTTGTTGGGACTACTACTTGAGTGTTGTTGTTATCATTGAACTTGATTAATCCCTTATTCGGTTTGAAATTATTAAAAGGTTATTGAGCACTTTCACTTTTATCATTTGGAACCATTGAAGATGATTGTTCCAATTGAATCATGGTAAGGTGATAATTGTGAAGTAATGCACACAACTGCGTAAAGGAAGTAAACTCAGAAATGAGAAGTTTATCTCTAATGTCTTTTTGCAAATTAGAAATGAAAATTATTTGAATATATTGATCAAACACAAGAATTTTTTTTTGTGAATACAAATGCTCATATCTACCAATAAAATCAATCACTTTTTCTTTAACACCTATCTTACAATGCATCAAATCAGTCAAAGTAATCTTAGGACCAATATTATTGTGAAATTGTTGAATGAAAGCATTATCCAATTGTTAAAAAGAAGTAATAGAATAAGGAGGCAAAGGAAAATACTATTTCAAATCTTTATCCCTAAGCGTTCTAGTAAACCATTTAGCTAACAATCTTTGGTCATGAGCAAAGTCACTACACAAAGTTTGAAATGTTTTAACATGAGTCAAGGGATCACCTTTTCCATTATAAATATCCAATTGAGGGACTTCCACATGTTTAGGAGGGACTACATGAACAATGTCATTGGATAATGGGCTCGCTACATCAAATGTGGGCACATTATACTTAGATTGATTCATGGAAGCTATTTGTTGTTGTAAGGAAGACACTGTTTGGGTTAGATTATTAATGATAGCTTCAGTGGATGGATTTAAATTGGACTTGTTGGATTGAAAAGAAGGGGTAACATTGTTGAATAAAGGAGGAGCTTGAGAATAAGGAGGTGGGACACTATGATAGGTAGGTATGGGAGATGATTGGGTAACAAATGGAAGACTCATAGGAGGAGGGATGAAGGAATTATGATTAGAGGAGTTTCCCCCTTGACTAACATGTGTAGGTATGAAATTTTGTGTAGAGGTAGCCATGATGTTGGATGTAAATGTGGGAACACTAGCCATACGAGTAGTCATAGGAATGGAATGTTTATCTTGACTAGGAGGTTGTGTATAGCCAAGGACTTCGGAACAACTCTTGATAGGCATAATATTAGTATCAACAATATGAGAAATACCACGCAACACATCAACACCAAGTTTATCACTTTGAACCATTCTTTTTAACCCTTCAATCAATGGTAGAGCCTCACTTTCCGGGTATTGTTGACTCATCCACTATTGAAGATTTTAAAATTGATTGTCAATCTTCACCAATTGGTCAACAAACACCCTAGTTAGTGACTCATCCACATTATGAGTATTAAGAAAAGAATGAGGATACACAAGGTCATTTGTAGGATTGGAAGAACCACCAACATCCTCATGGAATAAGTTATCCAAATTAGGCTTCATCTCCTTGGTAATTAAACCTTGGGAAGCCTTAATTCTACAACTTCTTCTCATGAGGATATTATAGGTTGGACTAATATTAGTAAAACTCATGCACCAAGGAGGGAAATTGGAAATTTGAATTTAAAACTGTAGACAACTAAAATTTGATTAATCTAATTAATTAAATTTTTCTATCCTGAATACTTTTAAATTAAATAATTATACATTATTTAAATAATTAGCGTTCTTCCCCTTCTAGCTAATTAATTTTATTAATTATGCTATAGGCTTGTTTGATTAATTAATGGATAATCTAAAACCATTTAATTAACTAAATCTGCTTTAGCCTTCTTCTATTGAATAAAATAAATTTACTTTATTTTATTTTATTCATTAGCCTTTTATCATATCCCATTAATTAACTCCTAATTAATTAATACCACCTCCCATCCCCCCACTTTTTTGATAGGTAATAGGCCGTAGCCGCAATATTTTGAATTATTATTATTATTATTATTATGTTTGATTAGATTGACCCAAGACTTTCCCTATCCTATGGAAGGCGAAGAGTCACAACTTAGAATTCCACTTTAGATGTCCCTATTGGGAATTGAACTTGGGTCTCCACAGTGAGAACCCAATGTTTTAACCAGTTAAGCTCAACCCCTTGGACACCACCTCCCATTCCCTTTTATTAATTAATGCTAAATTAATTAATTCTTCCCCTCATTTAAATAATTAATTAATTATTTGAATGTGTCCCTTCCCTCCTAACTTCTAACCACCTAACCCTATCCCCATGTAACCTAACCTCTATCCTTACCCTTGGGTTCTAACTACCCTAACCAGCCTTATCCTATCCCTTCTAATCTCCTCTCCCACATTGGTGCATATTCCCTATTTTCCAAATATTAGAAAATATTCTATTTTGGGGTGGTTATTCCCCAAATAGACATGTGTCCTTGAAGACACATGTCATTTCTTCCCAAGACATGTGTCCCTCCTTTGAGACTCTTGTCTCTTCCCTTTGAACCACTTGTCTTGTTTGAGGACAACCATGGAATCTTCCTCCATGTGGCTCCCTTTGGAGTGCCACTTGTCCTCCTTGAGGACAAGTGTTGCATTCTCTCACCCCACATCCTTCCTCTCTTCTCCTATTTAAACCATCCCTTTTCTATGCATTTGATCTACCTTCACACAATCACATCGCCACTCTGCCAAAATTATCACTCACCATTGAATCCATTTGCATAATCATGCATCATTTCCATCATCACCATTTGCATAGAATATCATGGAAAAATATTGAGAATTCAAAGACATCATCGAGCACACATAATATCGAGGAATAATCAAACCGAAGCAGGCATTTTGGTTTGCGTTGCATTGTCATTTTATTTTCGTCTTTGATTTTATCATTCTTATCTTGAGGTGTATGCCGTCTTTGTTTTCTTGATTAATTAGCTTGATTTTTAGTCACTAGTATTTGCACACAGTTTTCATCGCACATTTTATGGCATGCCTGGTGGGACCCACTTCACGGGTCATTTCTCACATTTTTGTTGTTGTTTGAGTGTATTTTTTTATAGATTTTGAGCACTTGTAGGCAAAAACATGGGAATACATGTAGATTTTCATCATGACAAAAGTCTATTTCATAGATTTTGCCATTTCAAGAAATGACAGGTTTGCTTTTAGAAATGGCGGGTTCGCTACCTAAAACGATGGTAGCACATTCTCGCTATAGTACAAAGGACACATTCTAACATTTTTGCTCTCAGGTTTGTTGTAAATGCTTTTGGGGGTCATAAAACCAGTTAGTGTGTTTGTGGTTAGGAAAAGCGGGATTGATTTTTTGAAATGGCGGGAATGAGTTGTTAGAACTTTAGCAATTTTATCTACTTTATTTTCTGCATTTTAAATCTTTGCATATTTATAAAATGGCGGGATTGACTTCTGAAACGGCGGGATCGCATTCATAAATCTAATGACATCTCTGTTTGCATTCCTATTGTTTTACATTTATGTTTTAAGTTAGAATGATAGGTTTGAACTGTTAAATGGCAGGTTCGTGGTCAAAAGATCTTGTTTTTAAGCTTGCATTTTCATTTTTGCATTTTGGCGGGCTTGTTACTTATTATAGCAGGTTTGCACTCTAAAGTAGCAAGTTTGCATCCTAAAGTAGCAGGTTTGCATGTATCTATAATAAAGTGGCCACTTTTTATTTTGCATTAGTGGGTTTGAAGTCTGCATAATTTACTATCAATTTCCAGAATGCTATTTGGTTTGATGTGGAGTAACTTGGTAAAGTTTGTGTCTTGATGGGATTTCACTAACGTTTGTGCAGCCAATCGAGCATGTAGAAGACCCCAAAATCACAAACATTAACACTTTGATTGCAAGATCACCAAATAGGGGTTTTGTTAAAATAATTTTTCTTTCCTTTATTGCTTTCATTATCATATTTGTGTCTTATGTTAATTAGGCACACTAATTTGATAAAGGAAATGAACCCCATGTCTTTTGAGATTGGCACACTTGTGCATGTGTAGAGTGGTCCTACTGCTAACACACACTATCCTCTCCCTTGGATCTCATAGTTCTAGGTGTAAGAAAAAATTGTTAGTGACGCTCGATTTTTCTTTTATAAGAGGGCTTGTCCCCCCAAGTATCCCATAAGTCCAAGTGAAGGGAGAATGACCCAAGCGGTACTTTCTTTCAGTTTGCTATATAAATATTGGTGATTTTAGCGAAAGCTATAAATCAGCTGGTGCCGTTGTGTTATATCGATGGTTTCCCTCAGTATCGCCATGCAAATACCTTTGTGGTCTTGATGAAAGTTAAAATCCCCTGTGCTTGTGTGATAGATGTGTAGAAAACCTGTGTTCTACAGGTTGGGATATCTCTTAAATGAGATAGCTACCACATGTATAACCACTTGATTTACCCCAAAAGTTCCCCCACTATGAGCCATATTCTTTTAGCCACCCTAATCCTTCTACATGTTGACTCAAGTTTTTGTGATAAGCGCATACTGAAGATACCCCTCATGTGCCCCTCAATTTGAGAGAATTTCTTGAGATCTTAAGATCTTTAGAAATTCAGAGCTTGGCATGCCCAAGTAGTGTGTGCCGAGGGTGGATCCAGTGCTGCTAAGATTCTATCTATCTGGTTGAATGTGGTATCCTGAGCTAGGGGATTCAACATGTATTGTCTTTGGCTATCCTAGTGAGTACTTGACTATTTATTTCTATTCGAGTCAATCTTACACACTTGCTATGTTTGGTGTCAAAGTCTTTTGTCAAAACATCAGTCTAGCAAGTTTGCAAACTAGTATAGCGGTTTTGTAGTCGTTTATAACATGAATGTTGCCAAATTTGAGACAAGATTGACATACTTAGCGTAGTCACTGTCATTCTGTAATTTTGCAGGTTTGCATCTCAGACTCAAGGGATCGATCTCTATTGTGGTGGGTTTGATATGTCATTTTTTGTCCCTTTTTCGCAGTCAGTTCTAGCAAGTTTGTCATCAGTTATAGTGGGTTCGTGGTCTGGTATAGCGGGTTCGTCATCTTTTTCGACAGGTTTGATTCTTTGTTATTATTATGATGCCAAATTTTTCACTCGAGTTTACCTATTGGTCTATTCTAGAGGGTTTGAGGTCTGTTATAGCGGGATTGCTCTCTAAAGTGGTAGTTTTGCTTTGTCCTTTAGTAGGTTTGCTATGTTAGTCTGGTTAAGCTATCAAAATTTTGTCTGCATCTCATTAGAATTCTTAGATTTTTAGAGTTGGTTCTTCATCCTAGTGATCTTTCGATCTTCGAGTATCGTCATGCTGTCAAAATTCTATCCACATCATGGTAGAATATTTGGATCTTTAGTGTTGGTTATTAGTCCTAGTGATCTTTCAATCCTTGAGTGTTGTCACATTGTAAAAATCATGTCCACATCTCGTTGAAATTATTAGATTTTTAGAGTTGGTTGGTTGTCCAGTGATCTTTCGGTCCTCGAGTGTTGTTACACTACCAAAATTCCGCCCACTTCATGTCAAAATTTGTTAGATCTTTTGCGTTGCTTGTTGTCTAGTGGGTTTGGTTCCTTAGATATTGTCACACTGTCAGAATTCTGGCTGGTCTACGATAGGATCATTTGGTTGTTGGGATATTCCTTTTTGTAGCACATTTGAGTCGTCTTGTTGGCTGACTTGCATCACCGAGCTGTCAGTTGTCTTGTTTGAGCTGATCTTTCATCATATCGCTCTTCTGTCTCATTCATCTTCCATTCATCTTCCATTCATCGATCTAGGTCTTTCTATCCCCTTACGGTTTTTGTTAGTCTTGATCTTGATCAGATAGTCTGTATCTCCTTTCTTGACAGTCATCATCTTTCCTTGGGCTATATCGTGTCCCAAGGTTTCATCTCGTAATTCATTATGATCTTATCACCTCAAGCCAGAGGTTTGATCCACAATTCTTTACCTTACCGGGTTTTGTTTTGGTGTATCGTCCTAAACTATCCCAGTGCCGCATTATTCTTAATTAGACAATATCTGGTCACTTTCTACGTCATCATTTCTTGTCCATTCGATCAAATCAATCAGTCAATCTAGTCTCTTGACCTTTTCATTCAAAATCTTTTTGTCTTATGTGGTTCATGCCCGTTGCTACTCGGTCCAAATCTAGACATGCTATGGAACAACCATCTTAGTTAGGACTAGGGTTTTGAGATCCACAACAAAACCCTGAGTCTAGTGTTAGTCCCATCATGATAGGAAATGTTCCCATCACTTATGATACTCTTCATCCTGTCATCCCTGAGGATACTATGGTCAATCAACCAGATGAAACATATGCCCAAATCAATCTGGTCAAATTCTTAGCTAACACAGATAACGCCCAAATGGTCATTGAAGTCATTGAAGCTCACAAAAATCTCATTTTGGCCAACAAGATCGCCAACGACATGACTATCGTGTCAACTGATGCACCTATAACCGCAAGTCAACAAGGATTACCTCAACAACTAACCCAATTACCCATGACAAAGTTGTCACAAAATGACATGTCCACACTACTTATGCAAATGCCTATGGATTCTCTCACGTGACACTATCAACCATTTTAGACTAAGTGGCAAGGCCCCTCATCTTTAGGAGGCGATGTTTACAATGCTCCAGTTAATGTGTTGTCCACACAAATCACCGCCTCACTACCATTGATGACTCAAATGCCCTTGAAATCTAGTGTGATGGAGGTCACACCTTTCACTATCTGGTATCTCGACCCATCAATGTGTCTTTAGCACAAGCGCTAACCCGGACTACAGGAATGCCCAATTATCTGCCATCATCTAGCACACAGGCTATAGATGGGGGAATGACTTACAAAATGCCATTACCATTTGTACCCTGTCCTATCCAATCAATGCCACAAGTTTCCAGTGCCTCCCGATATCAACCTTAAGTGCATCACAACCTATTATTTCACAACTGCGATTCAGTTACTTGCAAGCACCACTTGCATCCTACATAGTCATGAATGTTCATCAAGTAAAGAGTAGCGCGATTCAAAATCCCCCATCAAGTAACACCCAATCTAATGTGTCTCCCAATTACATAGGGGGCAGTTATCCACAAGGTAGCGCACCACAGATTCAACAATTTTAGAATCTACAATATTAACAACCACTTAATGCCCCACAATAAAACGTGGTGACTTACTCGCAGATTCCCCAATATCACCAACAATCGTTTGGTCAACAATAAATTCCTGGCTATCAGAATATGACGAGTTATCAGAACCTATCGTATCAAAAGGGTTATCTATACTCTCAACAACTATCATATTAGGTACCACGATATCAATGTGCTACACCATCTCTTGATTCTTTTTCGATCAATACCGAGTGGGAAGAAATGAAAGCCACTCTTAAAGCATTATAAGAGAATATATTTGAATGGGTCTTCAAATTTGAAGAACTTTGTCCATACCTGTTCGACAAGTCCATCACAGCTATACCTTTCCTAAAATACTTTGAAACGCCAAGATTCAAAAAATACAAAGGGAAAGGAGACCTGCGTTATCATGTTAAAGAGTTTTTCATGGCTTGTCAGGAGGCATCGGTGTGTGAAAATTATCTTTTGCAGTTGTTCCCCAAGAGTCTCATCGGTTCTTTGTTAGAATGGTTATCCAAATTGCCATTCGATGTCATCTCCACCTTTGCAGACTTATCTGAGTGTTTTGTGGCCCAATATCATTATAATATACAAAATGACATCTCTATGCTCAACCTATGTCAGGCTGAGTAGAAAGGTGGTGAGAGTTTTCTTGATTATGTCCAAAGATGGAGAGACCTTGTCGGTCTTCTGCCATGTACCATATCAGATACTCAAGTGGTCCCGATTTTCATCATCAATCTCTACCCAAAGCTTGCATATCATATTCAAATGAATTGCACAAGTACATTTAAGGATATCATATCCAAAGGACCGTTTGTCGAGAAAAATCTAATTGACGAAGGAATCATCAAGCTCTATAAAGAGTATCCTGATAAGCCTGCTAATGATAAAAATGATATTGAAATAAGATTTTTTTTTTTGTTGGTGATGGGGTCACTGATTCTAAGATAATACAAATGACCGTGGCCACAAAACCACCACCCTGCTCGCAAATGTACAATAACCCATCATCGTAGGCATATGCCAATCCTCCACCAGCGCAAACAACAAATGCGCAGGCCAATAGAACTAACACAGTCATGGTATCTTAGGATCCTCCACACCAAATAGGTAAAAATTATCCTCGACACTAGTTCACACCCATGGATGAACCATTATATGTCATCTTCAAATGTATGGAGCAACATTGATGCAAGAGCATCCCCAGTTCTTGGCAATCTTGCATCAACCAAAAACATTTCTTTTTAGTTTGTTTTCTGTTTTGCAGTTTCAACATTTCTTCCTGCATTTTCTTGCATTTGTTCACCGGATCTTGCAAAGCTGGATTTTGCTTGTAAACATGATTATCTTCCTTATTCCTGAATCGCAGGATGTTTGGATAATTTTTTGGCAAGTTATCGCTTTCAAATTCTGAGACAGTTTTATGGCTTAGAACACTGGAACCACTTGGACCTATTTGCTAGTGGCGAATCTTGCGGATCCTTTCCGTAGCTTGTGGAGCTTCAGTTCATTGATTCCAATGTTCCTTGGTGTGTGGCTAACCTTCCCTTTGATCCACACTTCATCCTTTGGATTTTATGGAGAATTCTATTTGGCAGAGGCCGACCTGGTGGTTTTACATGTTTGATCTTGTTCTTCAGCATTTGATCCCTCTTGGGCCAACATGGATCTATCTTGAGCATATAAATCAATGTAATTAAGCATCATAATTCATTCCAGAGAATATAGGAGATATATCTTAAGATTTAGAGGTCCAGAGTTGACCAAATATGTAATTGAGCATGTATGTAGTAGGCTAGTGAGCCAAATCTTGAAGTCCGGATGTTATCGACTATTTGTAATTAGTTTTCATGATCTAATTCATTTAGTTCTACATTGCCTCCATCATCTTGTCTTACTTTCATTGTGTTTACTTTTGTTGCATGGTCCAGATAGATCTCATTGAGGTCCCTCCTAACTGTGACTGTACTGAGTGGTATCAGAGTGAGATTTCATTCCGGAGATTGTGTTGTCCTGAAGATTTTGTTGTGGGGTGGTGGATTGTGGATTCGACCTATAGCTGTAGAGGACTGGTGTGAAGATGACACAAAGAGAAAATACGAGTGGTGGAGTGCATGAGAATGTGGATCCTGTTGTGAGGGAAATGTTGAGAGCAATTGCAACCCACTTAGAAGCTATTGAAACAATCCAGAGAAGAGGTCAACATATTGAAGATGTGAGCGAAGATGATGAAGAAGAAGCACTGATAGAACAAGTAGAAAATCCACTGGTGCCTGATCTGGATGAAGAGAGGTTCTTTAGGGTTTTGAGTAGGGTGAACACCAAACCACATTTTACCCCACCAGAGTATGATGGTAAGTTGGATTTGAATGTGTAGTGTCGTAAAATTGTGACCCTGGCAATTTTGACAGCGTTCTAGGTCCTCACCCTAGCGACTACATCTCCCTACTCAATCAGGACCCCTTTCTTGCATCATCCTTCCAAATCTCCTATTGTTTAGCTCTTGTGCCACCCTGTGACGCTGTCTAGGCCCCAAAATAGGGCAGGACAGGGGCATGGCACCCCTGTCCTCCCTCTTTGGGAGACTCTAAAATGGGTCCATTCGACCCTTGGACCTAAATTTTCTTTTGGGAATTAAATTCCCCCTATGTTGGCCTTTGATTAGGGGATAATTAACCCTCCAAGGCAAGTATAAAAGGGGGATTAATTCTGTCATTCAGGGAAGAGAAGAGGAAGAAGGATGATAGAGGTGAACAAGCAAGAGGTCTTCATTATTATCATCAAGCGTTCAAGTGTTCAAGCATTCAAGCATTCATCAAGTCCGCTTCATTCATTCATTGTAGTAACATTATAACATCCATTTACAAGCACGTGTGTGTGTTAGGGTTTTGTCACGTTACATGCCATTTCATGCAAAACTTGTGATTACATTCAAGAAGAAAAGCAACCATCATAAAAAAAATGCAGATCTACAAGGTATACATTTCCATTATTCATATTTAAGCATTTGCAATTCCTTTCTTTCAAGGTTTATTCCTCAACTGAGGTTTGACTAAGGAAACCCCCTATCCACAACCCTTCTTCCTCTCTTTTATGTATGTAGGTTGCAGGTGCGTGGCAATAATTGTAGGTTTAGGTTTCATTTTCAGAGACAAAAAAACCCTTTTCGACGCGCGGATTTTTTGGAGGACCGGGTGCAACTTCAACCCGGTCCAGATGACTTTTCTCCAAATTTGCAGGGTAGATCTGTATCAGTCAGAATATCCCAGATCCAAAGTTACAGTGCAATCCAGAATCGGTAGCTCCTTATTTCATCCATTTTATTTTTCATTTTTTGCATAGTCAACAAGTCAACATATCTATCTACAAAAGAGGGTAAATCACATTCTAACACTTGCAGTCCACTTAGCATTCACATTCTTATTCCCCTTGGATTTGGATCTAGTGGATTCAACCCCTGTTTTGAATGTAAAGTATATCCCAAGTGAAAATCATCCTAGTGGTCTCCTTTCTCTCTCCTAGGTGAGAAACAACTAGGATCCAATTTTCCACTTTACAAGATGAATTAATGGATTGGATCTCGGAGATGGAGATGTACTTTGATTTTGAGAACTGTTGGTGTACTTAATTATTCATGTTGGATACTATTACACCTTACTTATGTTTAATTAGGATAATGTATTTCATAGTAGTTTGGGTATGAGACACTTGGGTGTTTGTGCCACATTGGGATAGTGTGTGTAGGAGAATTTCCACCTTTTGTGGTTTTATCCTGTAGTTACATTCCACCTTTGATGGGTGATCCACCTCATGCAGAATATTATATTATTTATCCTACCTACCTTTGTTTCTTATTGAGCCACATGTCATGTTTGTGTGCTCACATATCCATATAGCCTTGCCTATATAAGAAGGATCATATTCATTGTAAACAACAATGCTTGATGATCCAGTTGATCGATATTTTCATCTTGATAGAATATAGTTTATTCCTATCATACATTTTGTTCTCTCTTATTTGTGATTTCCATTGCCTCTAGATCTTGGGAAATTCTCACATGGTATCAGAGCCACATGTCGTAGATTTTGATGGGCAATCATACATACATGGATGTGATTGGGAAGGGACATATTTCCATTGGGGATAACTCCTTCAATGATGTGTTCTGTACACCCCATTTGATAAACAATCTTCTTTCCATCTATCAAATCACACATGGGACAACGAGGAAAACTATGGAGTTCACACCTGATTCAGTTATCATTAGAGACTTGGAGAGTGGAGCTATCATTGTGACTGGGGTGGTTGATCATGCATCTCGGTTGTACTCTTTTTCATATTTTGGTCCTATGGATGAGGTTGATTCTTCCTATGTTGATGATTCAGATTTTGAGGAGAACTTTGGGTACTTGAACTTGGAGATTCTCACATGTGACCCTGTTCTTGAGCCTTTCATTTCATCTCCTCCTATTGATATCACACCACATATTACACTTGATGATGCAGATAGTGCGACAATTTTGCCTTCTTGTGATTCAATGCAGTAGGAATATTTCATGTCTTCCAACTTCAGTTTATTGGGATGACTACTTGACAAACATTGCAGGTTTGTTTATGGAGTCCTACATTGTACATTTGGGAGACATCATTGATGACATTCATCTTCTCTTTGATGAAGATGATCCTTCTTCGATTGTTGCGAGGGAACACTCTGACCCTCTTGTGCATTCTCTACATGATCATTCTTTTGAGGTGGACATGGTTGTGGATACTTTTGTACAACACTTGGAGGAGGTCTCTTTATGTTTAGAGGAGACATGTGAGTCTTTGGATATTATTCTACATTATTCTCCACAAGAACTTGGAGTGCCTTTTTCAGAAGTGTGGAGCAGTTTACCATCTTTGGAGGGGGTACCTTTTAGCATCGACATGGGGACACTTGAGTAATTTTTCATAGATTCCATTCCTCATGAGTATTTTTCCTACATCTTCCCTTCATGATTGGGGAGACTTCATGGATACACCTTTGCTTTTGTTTCTTCCTAAGGGGAGGAACATTGTTCGACGTTCGTGGAGCAGTTTCTTCATACATCTTTGAGCTTCTATCATTGGTGCAGATTATACACTGAGGGGGGGGCTTCCTAGTCTCCCTTCTTCTTCTCTCATATGAGAGGGAATTTTTCCTCACATGGGGTTTTATCCTTCACATACTTCTATGAGAGTTCTTTGTATATGGTTTTCATCTCTCTTTTGGGGGAGGCTTTTTTCCCATTGGGTTTTTCTCTCTTTCCCCGCTTTATGAGAGATTTCATTGCATTGGTTTGCATGCATTTGGTATTTGTACATGGGTACCTAACATGGCCTCATAGTCGGGACCCATCTTGCATTGCTTATTTGCATTGTAGACTTAAGTGCATTCCCCTAAGTTGCACTTAAGGGGAGGTGTTGGTGTAATTAATTATTCATGTTGGATATTATTACACCTTACTTAAGTTTACTTAGGATAATGCATTTCACAGTAGTTTGGGTATGAGACACTTGGGTGTTTGTGCCACATTGGGATAGTGTGTGTAGGAGAATTTCCACCTTTTGTGGTCTTATCTTGTTGTTACATTCCACCTTCGGTGGGTGATTCACCTCATGTAGAATATTATATTGTTTCTCCTACCTACCACACCTATTTCCTACCTACCCTTGTTTCTTATTGAGCCACATGTCATGTTTGTGTGCTCACATATCCATATAGCCTTGCCTATATAAGCAGGCTCATATTCATTCTAAACAACAACGCTTGATGATCAAGTTGATCAGTATTTTCATCTTGATAGAATACAGTTTATTCCTATCATACATTTTGTTCTCTCTTATTTGTTCTTTCCATTGCCTCTAGATCTTGGAAAATTCTCACAAGAACACCACAGAAGAAAGGAAGGTGAAATATGCCTATACCTGATTGAAAGGTCATGCATCTCTTTGGTGGGAAAATTTGCAGGTTGACAAGAAGAGAAGAGGTAAAGAGAAGATCAAATCATGGGAGTGGATGGTTGCCAAGTTGAAATCGAATTTTATTCCAGTTGATTACCAAGCAAATTTGTTTTGGAAGTTGCAAAACTTGAAGCAGAAAGAGTCTAGTGTGGAGTATACCAAATCATTATACAAGTTGAATATCAGATCCAAACATGTCGATGATGAGATTGAACAAGTTGAAAGATATTTGAAGATTGCAGATGTATACACAAGATTAACTCAGTTTGATTAAAGTTGCAGAGTGTTGAAGAAGCTTATCAATATGCCTTGAAAGCAGAAGAGAAGTTGAACAAAATACATGAGAAGAGACAAAGAGGTAAAGGTGGAAGGTTTTCCAGAGGAATATTTCAAGGAGGAAGAGGATATTCTGGTGGAAGAGGAACCTATACATATCAAAACCAGGACAAGGAAGTAAGAAAAGATGGTAATTCATACCAGAAGGATGAGAAAAAATTCTACCGGAGAAGAGAACTTGATGGTTACTGGAATGAAGGTTTTGGAAAAGATGACAAAAGAAAAGATAAAAGAGTGTCTGGAGGAACTTTCTTTAAGTGTGGAGGAGAAGGACATCGTGCTTTTGTATGTAAGAAGATAGAGAACATTGGGAGAACAACATTGGTAGAAGAAAGCCCCACTGGATCAACTAACAAACTGAAAGATGGAGAATTGTTGATGATGAGGAGAGCCTTGTGTCATACTGGAGAGGATGAAGAGCCCTTGCAGAGGAGAAATTTGTTCAAGACCAAGTGTAAGGTATCTAGTAAGTGTTGCAAAGTAATTATTGATAGTGGTAGTTTGGATAATCTTGTTTCAGAAGAAATGGTGAATAAACTGAAGTTGGAAAGTTTGAAACACCCTAAGCCTTACCAAATAGCATGGATTCATGATGATCATAAGTTGTTAGTGAGTGAGAAATGCTTTGTGAAATTGAAAGTTGGAAATTATCATGATGAAGTTTTGTGTGATATTATGCCTATGGATATTTGTCACCTTTTGTTGGGTAGGCCTTGGCAGTTTGATAGACAGGAAATACATGATGGGAGAAAGAACATATACACTGTTGTAGCAAATGGGATGAAGCAAACCTTGTTACCCTTGGAGGAGCCCCTTAAGAGTGAAGTCTTTACGAATTCTAAAATTTGTTTGGTGGATGGAAGAATATTCTTGGATGGAATGAGACATGAGAACATGTTTTTTTCCTTAGTTCCTAAGAAGAACGGGAACCCAGAGCATGAAGAAGAACAACTGAAGGAGATAAAGGATTTGTTGATAGAGTATGAAGACATCAGTTCAGATAATATTCCTGATGGATTACCACCTGTGAGGAGCATCAGTCATTGCATGGACCTATTTCTCGGAGCTTGTTTTCCTAGCAAAGCTGCACACTAGATGACACCGACAGAGAATGAGGAGCTGAATAGACAAGTGCAGGAATTGTTGAAGAAATGTTTGATCCAAGAAAGTTTGAGTCCCTGTGTAGTACCAGTCATGTTAGCACCTAAGAAGAATGGATAATGGAGGATGTGTACCGATTCCACAACAATAAACAAGATCATAGTGAAGTATCAATTTGCTTTGCCTAGGATGGATGACATAATGGATTGTTTGAGTGGAGCTAAATACTACACAAAGATAGACTTGAAGAGTGGATATCATCAGATTAGAATCAAAGAAGGAGATGAGTGGAAGACAACATTCAAGACAAATGAAGGATTATATGAATAGTTGGTGATGCCTTTTGGATTGAATAATGCACCAAGTACTTTCATGAGATTGATGAACGAGGTATTGAAGAAATTCTTGGGTAAGTTTGTTATTGTATATTTGGATGACATTCAGATTTTCAGTAAGACAAAAGAGGAGCATTTGTTGCATTTAAGACAAGTTTTGCAGAGGTCAAGAGAAGAGAAGTTGTTGATAAATCTAAAGAAGTGTAGTTTCATGAAGGAAGAGTTAGTCTATTTGGGATTTGTGATATCTGCAGATAGATTGAAGATGGACCCTGAGAAGGTAAGAGAAATTGTTGAATGGCCTACATCGGAAAGCATTGGAGAGGCTAGATAATTTCATGGATTGGCTCGTTTCTACTGAAAGTTTATCAGAAATTTTAGTCTAGTTTGTAGGCCTATGACTGAGACAATAAGAGGAGATAGGAAGGAATTCAAATGGACAACCAGAGAAAATAAGAGTTTTGAATTGTTGAAGCAGAAGGTGACTGAACAACCTGTGTTAGCTTTATCGGATTTCAACAAAGTATTTCAAGTAGACTGTGATGCAAGTGGGAACACAATTGAAGCAATGTTAAGTCAGGAAGGGAGAGCAGTAACCTATTTTAGTGAAAATTTGAATGATTCCAGGAGGAGATATTCGGTGTATGATCAGGAATTTTATGCTATAGTTCAATCCTTGAAGAAGTGGAGACATTACATATTGCCTAAGGAGTTTTTGTTGTATACTAATCATCAAGCCTTGCAGTATTTGAAGAGTCAAAGTAAGTTGAATCAGAGACACATGAGACAGGTAGATTTTTTGTAGAGTTACACCTTTGTGTTGAAGCATAGGCGTGGAAGTCAAACAAAGTTGTTGATGCATTGATTAGAAGAAGAAGTTTGCTAACAAAGATGAGAGTGACAATATTAAGATTTGAGGAGTTGAAGACATTGTATGATGATGACCCGGATTTTGCAGAACCTTGGAAAGCATGCAGAGCATCAGTTATGGTAGATAGAAGTAAGTGGTGGATTATTTCATTCAAGATGGGATGTTATTTAGAGGAGTTCAGTTGTGTATACCTAAGAGTTCTATGAGGGAGAATTTGATAAAGGAAAAGCATAGTGGAGGATTAGCTAAACACTTCGGTGTTGACAAAATAGTAGCATTTGTGAGTGAACATTAATTTTAGCCTCACATTCATAAGGATGTCAGGAAATTTGTGCAGAGCTATAGAGTTTGTCATGTTGCAAAAGGTAGTAGTTAGAATGTGGGATTGTATAGGCCTTTGACAGTATCAGAGAGACCTTGGGAGGACATAAGCATGGATTTCATACTTGGATTGCGTAAGACACTGAGAGGGAATGATTCTATATTTGTGGTGGTGGATAGATTCTCAAAGATGGCTCATTTCATACCTTGTAAGAAGACATCAGATGCAATGCATATTGTTAGACAGTTCAAATAACTAGAAGACAACTGAGAGGGGGGGGGTGAATTAGTTGTCTCAGATTATCGGAACCATTGATAATTTAAACTTTAATACCAGAACCCAAAACATTAATACCAGAATAGCATATAAACCAATTAAGCATAAACAATAATCATAGAATAAATACCATTCACACAACACCAAGATTTATACGTGGAAAACCCGGTAAAGGGAAAAACCACGGTGGGAAGCCTACCCACAGTCAGATAATACTTCTGCAGTAAGTATGTGAATTAGAATTGAGGGGCCTGCACTTACAGGAAGGCCAACAGCCTAGAGCATACTGCTCATCACAAAAGGAGCCTCACGGACTACATAGAAATCCAGACTACAATCCAGAGAAGTGTTGAAATGCAAAAGATAGCATCTCCTATGCCTGAGTACAGTTCCAGTTTAAGCTCAATACTAGAGGACTAAATCCTCTTACATAAACCCAATTCAATATATAATGATCGACCAACTCCTCTTCCTGAATGATATTACATTATTCACACATTACATTCCTTGACCATGACCTCTAACGATAACCATGATGATCTACAATGAGATCTTACATCTATATATACAAAACCCTTGACCATAAACAATCAGGTTGACCACCAGACAATAAACCAATTAAATAATTACAAACCATGTTGGCCTTAGGCCAAACAAATAATGTCAAAACATAAGACATCCCGAAAATACATCAATAGGTCCTATCCAGACGTTACATTAAATCCAGTCCATAACCTAGATCAACTGAGACCCAATATAGGTCCACACGCTTCAGCAATGATCTCCATCTGCCAAGTCTTGAACACGATCATCAACAACATCCTGGAACTCCACCAAAATCTACACCAACACCACTTATGCAATTCATCAAAGATCTCCAACAAAAGCTCTATTGGTGAAGCCCTCATAGGAACCAAAAACCAATATTCTAAGTAAGCAGGATAACATCTGATCATCAGAACAAAACCAACTGACCAAATATGAGCATGAGTATCATGAAAAAGCCAATTCCATCACCAAACTATACTGGATCCTACCAAATCATGCCGGCTCCAAGTTAAACAGAAACCACTCAACCTACCGGGACTAGAAGGGTGCCGGTAAAGCATCCAAACAACTAGTGTTGGCATTAATGACAAAACATCAATGCAACACATAATCAGTTTCACCAAATGGCCAACACATATAGCTGAATTATTTTTCAAGGAAGTGGTGAGATTACATGGATTACGAAAGAGCATAGTCTCGGGCAGAGACACTAAGTTTGTTGGTTATTTTTGAAGGACATTTTAGATGAAGATGAAGACAGATTTGAAATTTAGTTCTACGTTTCACCCATAGATTGATGGACAAATAGAGGTAGTAAATAGGAGTTTGGGAAACTTGTTGAGATGCTTAGTTGGAGAGAAGACTAGCAGTTGGGATTTGATTCTTGCACAAGCAGAGTTTTCCTACAATAATTCAGTGAATAAGAGTGTTGGCAATTGACACTCATTTGATTGGTTTCATATGTTGTCATTGATGGAAACATGTTTCGGCTTCATTATTTGGTTTGGTACTTCACCAACAGACACTTCACCGGCATTGACAGGTGTCTTCACTACTAGGAAGAATTCTATGGGTATTGACTTTGAAGTCCGACATGATTTACAGATCAGGCAAGGATAATAACTGGCAAATAGGGTACCAGTATAGGAGGGCGAAATCATTGGTGGATCCGACAATCGAAAATTTATTTTGTTATTTATGTATATATGTAATGAGCTAACATGTATAATCATCTTGTATTATCTATGTAAGACAACATGAGTCATGAAGGACTATAAGGGTATATAGGTCAGTTATTAGATCATTTTGATATAAGATGATGTAAGATTAGTTCAGTAATGTAAAGATTATGTGTATGAGGTCATTTGTGTAAGAGATCAATATTCTGTAATAATCTTTAGATGATTTTGGATGCACTCATAGAGCGAAGGTTATTCCGGTAAGGGTTTAGGGTTTCAGAACTAGAACAGTCAGAGCTTGAACCGGAACTCGATCTAGCATAGAAGATGCATTAAATGAGTCCAGTTTTATGTTTCATTATTCAAAGTGACTATAGTCAGTAAGACTCCTTTGTGTTCAACAATTTGCTCTAAGTGGTAAGCCTTCCTCCATGTGCAGGCCCCCATATTATGTAATATCTATTCATATGGCCAGTGTATTGATATTGTGGCTCAAAAATCCCACCATGGTTTTTCCTCTTTGAGGTTTTCCACATATAAACTCTCTGTGTTATGGTGTTCATTTGTGTGATTGGTTCATTGATTGCTTTACTTTTTTTCAATTATATATGTACTGGTTTACTGGTTGGTGAATGCATGTTATAATAAGGTTAAAACTGAACATTCTGGAAGAACACCTTTTGAAATTGTTACCGGAGCACACCCTAGAGGTATATCAAAATTGAGGGATATCAGTAATGAAGACAAGCAGAGTGTAGAAGCAGAAGAGTTTGTAGATCACATGAAGGCCTTACATATTCAAGTTAAGAAACAATTGGAGGATATGAACAACAAATATAAGGAGAAAGAAGATGAGAAGAGAAGACAAGGAATTTGAAGTTGGCAATGAAGTGATGGTGTATCTAAGAAAATAAAGATTTCTAGTTGGAACCTATATGATACAAGAGCATCCCTAGTCTATGAGCAATCTTGCACCAAAAATATTTCATTTCAGTTTAGTTCTTATTTAGTTCAATGTGCAGTTTTCTGTGTTCTTACCGGTTGGTACTGATAGTTGCTTGATTTTCATTGCAGATCCTATTTTCGGTTTCCAGGCTGGTCCATGTGCTTAATTCTAGATTTTCAATCTATTTGGATTCTTTTCCGGTCATTTATCGCTCCTAGTTGACTGTTTATGGGTTTTGGTACAATTCTTGTGCTTACCAGTTAACTTTCCTTCATTACCAAAGCTATTCTTGGCATGTGGATCTATTTTGGGTCTTGTCCAATGTTCTTTGGCATGTGGCCGACCTTCCCACTGAACAAAACTTCTTGGTTGTTATTTTCCGGAAGGATTTCTTGAATTCTTATGGGTGACCTAGTTACACGTTTCATTTTTCTGCATTGGTAAATGCAGTCTTATGAGGCTGACCCAAATATGTTCCAGAGGGTATATATGACTCTATGTAATCATTTTTAGGGGCAGAGGAAGTAGAATTGAGAATAAGGATTTAGATTCACATTTAGTGATCCGATTGATTCTTAGAGTCCCGGTTGGATTGTATCTAGCTTGAAGCCTGCATGTAACTGGTTAACTACCAAATGTTCTATGATGATTGTATGATGATAACCTGTTGGTTTTTGGAAGTTCTAAGGCAATAATATGATCTTTTTCTATAATCTTAATATGTTTTCTTGTTGCTTTCGTTGTGTTACTTTTGTTACATAAGCCAGTTGATTATCTTTGAGGGTTTTACTGGTTATGGCTGCATCAATTGGTATTAGAGTTGGTTATGAACTAGCTGGTGGAAGAGTTGTTCGCAAACATTGAGGCATTCCTTTGGGTGGACAGATCACCGATTGGAGGTAGGTTGCATGTGTGTTCAATAGATCACCGAGGGGAGGCAATTGAAATTGGTAGTCAGATCACCGAGTTGAGGAAGTTCACCAGAGTGGAAGAGGAGATGCCGCCTAGAAGGACAAACCCCCAGAGTGTAGAGAAGATGATGGAGGACTTCAAGAATGAAGTGAGGAACAAAATCCAAAACACTTTGGCTGGTTTGCGGAGAAACCCTAAATCTAAGGATGAGTATGAAGAAGCCGGTGAAGAGCTTGAAGCAGAAGAGGCTGAAGGACCAGAAGATGGAAGAGAGGAAATATTCCTGAGAGTAGTGGCGCAAGCGAGTAAAGTTAATAAAGTGGAAGTTTCAAAATTTTCCAGAACGCTGAACCCAAAGGATATGATTGATTGGATCAGAGAGTTGGAAGACTACTTTGAGTTTGAGGATGTAAAGGACTTGCAGAGAGTTTGATTGGCACAGACTAAGTTGAAAGGGCATGCTGCCTTGGTGGAAGGAACTACCAAAAGACAAAGTGGAGAATGGTGAAATGAAGATCACCCAATAGAGACAGATGGTTGCAATATTGAAGGCCAAGCTCATACCAGGAGACTATGAGTTGGAATTGTTCAAGAAGTTGCAGAACCTGAAACAAAGAAACATGACTATGAAAGAGTACACTGAGGAATTCTACAAGGTGATGATTAGATATAGACATAGAGAGATAGACAAAGAAAAGGTGGTGAGGTACATAAATGAACTTGCATTTAACATTCAGAATGAGATGAGTATGCTGAGGGCTTCCACAATTGAAGAAGATTACCAATATGATTTGAAGGTTGAGGAGAAGATGAGAAGAAGACAACCGAATAACCTTGGAGGAAAGGAGAGATTCAAGAGACAAATGAGTACAAAGAAGCAGAATGTTGAGGAAGAATCAAAACCTAAGTGGAGTAAAGAACTAGAACAAAAAAGCACAGAGGAAAGGCACTGGCAGTACCGATAAATAATTTCCTGGAAAATGTTTCAAGTGTGGAGAAACCAGACATAGATTTTATGAATGTAAACAGGGAATGACAAGAAGTGTGGCAAATGAGGAACTGGAAAGTGAAGTTACCTGACCTGACTGTATACCAGAGAAAGGAGAATCCCTTATGTTCAGAAGAGTCATGATGGAGCAGAGCAGTGAGGATACCAGACCTAATTAGAGAAAGAGTCTTTTCTGGACTGTGTGCAAATTAGGTGGTAAGTGTTGCAAGGTTATTGTGGATAGTGGAAGTAATGATAATTTGGTATCTGAAGAGATGGTAGTGAAGCTTGGATTGAAAAGGCTTGAGCATCCTTGTCCTTACAAGGTAAGTTGCTTACAAGATGATCAAAAGATAGAAATAAAGGAACAATGTTTGGTGAATTTCAATATTGGGCCTTTTAGGGATGAGGTTTTGTGTGATGTTGTATCTATGAGTGCTTGTCATGTCTTGTTGGGAAGACCTTGACAGTTTGATAGAGGAGCTATTTATGACTAGAAGAAACCTAGTCACTATTGAGAAAGAGAAGAAGTTCACATTGACTTCTCTGAAGGAGAAAGAGGAGGTGAAGAATTTGAGTCTTGAGAAAAGTTGTAGTACTGAGAAACCAGTTTCAGAGGTGATACAGGAAGTTGACATGAGTTTGCAGAAAGATATGATAAATAAGCCTAATGGACAAATAGAATCAGATGACAAAGAGCTTATGATGAAAAACCAGATGAAGTCTTGTGGCAGAAACAAATCAGAGTTGCAGAAGAAGGAGAGCAGTAAAAGGAGACAATGTGCAAATTTGAAGAAAAGGAAGAGAAATAAAGAAAGTCAAAGGTTAGAGAAGCCGGTTGAGGCACTGGAGGAGCTAAACAAGAGGTTGCAGATAAGGAAGATGTTTGGATAAGAAATGAGCATGGGGTCTTTATCCCAAACCCTTTTAGATCTTCATGAGTTTCCTCTCATGGAACATCTTTTTTCTACTTGGGGTGTCTGATGTAGGAGCATCCCCAGTCTATGAGCAATCTTGCATCAACCAAAATGTTTCCTTTAAGTTTAGTTCTTGTTTAGTTCAATGCATAATTTTTTGTGATCTTACCAGTTAGTACCGGTTATTGGTTGTTCTTTGTGGCAGTTCTTATTTTCAGTTTCCAGGTGGTTTCATGTGCTTGATTCCATATTTTCAGTTCATTTGGGTTATTTTTTGATCAATTATTATTTTCAGTTGACTGTTTCTGGGTTCCGGGATAGTTCTTGTGCTTATCGGTTGGTTTTACTTCTTTACTGACATGATTCTTAGTGTGTGGATCTGTCTTGGGTCTTGTTCGAAGTCCTTTGGCATGTGGCCAACCTTCCTGCTGAATCGCATCACTTGGTTGTTATTTTCCAGAAATATTTATTTAATTCTTAGGGCCAACCTAATTACACATTTGATTTTCCTGCATTGGTGAATGTAATCTTATGAGGCCACCCTAGCTGTGTTACGGTGGGTATAAATATGATGTTATGTAATCATTTGTAGAGGAAAAGGAAGTAGAACTTAGAATAAGGATTGAAATTTGCTTGTTGTGATCCGATTGATTCTTAGAGTCTTGATTGGATTGTATCTGGCTTGAAGCTTGCATGTAACCAGTTAACTACCGAATGTTCTTTGATGATAATATGATGATCGACAAATGATTGCCGAAAGTTATAAGGATTTAATATGATCTTTTTATGTGAACTTGTGATTTTTTATTTCTTCTTTTGTTGTGTCTCTCTTGCTGCATAAGCCAGTTGACTCTTTTGAGGGTTCTTATCGGTTATGGTTGCACCAATATAAAACTTTATCAATTGTAAAGTAGGAGTTCCCTATTTCTGTATATAGTCTTAGTTTAGTTGCTTTGTTCCAATTTTTTGGTCATGTGATTTTTGGTTTGTCTCGGTCCTTCTTTTCATGTTTGAAAGTTGATGCGAAACTAGAGATTCTAGGTTCATTTCCTAGTCCTTTACAATCCTGGTCCCTAGTCAGAGCTGTTCTTGGCATGTGGATCTATTTTGGGTCTTGTCCGATGTTCTTTTGCATGTGGCCGACCTTCCTGCCAAGTCACACTTCTTGGTTGTTATTTTTTGGAAGGATTTCTTTAATTCTTAGGGCCGACCTACTTACACGTTTCATTTTCCTGCATTGGTAAATGTAGTCTTATGAGGTCGACCCAAATATGTTCCGGAGGGTATATATATGGAATTATGAAATCATTTGTAGGGGTGGAGGAAGTAGAATTGAGAATAAGGATTTAGATTTGCATTTAGTGATCCGGTTGATTCTTAGAGTCCCGGTTGGATTGTATCTGGCTTGAAGCCTGCATGTAACTGGTTAACTACCGAATGTTCTATGATGATTGTATGATGATAACTGGTTGGTTGCCGAAAGTTCTAAGGCAATAATATGATCTATTTCTCTAATCTTTCTATGTTTTCTTTTTGCTTTTGTTGTGTTACTTTTACTGCATTAGCCAGTTGATTCTCTTTGAGGGTTTTACTGGTTATGGCCGACCTTCCCTTTGATCCGCACTTCATCCTTTGGATTTTCCAAAGGATTCTCTTTGGCAGAGGCCGACTTGGTGGTTTTACATGTTTGATCTTGTTCTTCGGCATTTGATCCTTCTCGGGCTAACGCAGATCTCTCTTGAGCATATAAATCAATGTAATTAAGCATCATAATTCATTCCAGAGAATATAGAAGATATATCTTAAGATTTAGATGTTTGAAGTTGACTAATTCTATAATTGAGCATGTATGTAGTAGGCCAGTGAGCCGAATCTTGAAATCCAGATGCTACTGATCATTTCTAATTAGTTTTCATGATCTAATTCATTCAGTTATGCATTGCCTCCATCATCTTGTCTTGCTTTTTTTGTGTTCACTCTTGTTGCACAGTCCAGATAGATCTCATCGAGGTCCCTCACAACTATGACTGCACCAAACATAATATGCTTGTATATCCTCAAACACAACCATTTGATGAATCTAAACCTAAACCTGATTGGTACAATGAAAATGAGTATTGCACCTACCACCATATCAATGGTCACAACATGAACAAATGCATGAAATTAAAACACCTGGTTCAGGACCTCATTGACTAGGGTAAGAATTCTATTGACCCCACCACAGTATATTCACCCAATGCCAATCTAGGCACGTATAAAGATTCTCTTCCTAAGCATCATGGGGAAGCAAGTACGTCTAATGCAAATTAGGGTCATACGATTAATAAAATCAACTATAACAATGTGTCATTTGATTATGGTCCTACCATAGGATGCATTTATCAAGCTGATGATCATGTTAACACGATCCATGTTAAAGGGGTAGATACCCAATGTGCAGTAACTACTTGGAGGGCTCACATGTTTTTCCTTGGAGCCCCTACATCGAATGTCACCCCTGCAGTGTCAGTACCTACACAGTACAACATCCTTGAGCACTTAGGAAAAACTCCTGCATATATTTCCATCGTGTATTTGTTAAAAACCTCGCCTACTCATTAGGAGATTCTCACATGTACATTGCAAGAAGCTCGTGTTCCTAGTAACATTGATCCCACACAGTTCCAAGCTATGGTATCCCATCTGCATCCATGTACCATCTCAGTTTCACACAATAGCATGCCATGGTCCCATATCCCGATCATATTTGACCCCTAAACATTGAAACTATTGTGAAATGACATAAAGTGAAGTGAGTTTTGATTGAGAATGGATTTGCCCTAAATATTTGTACGTTGAGATTTGTAAGTCAAGTGGGGTATACTATTGTAGATATGCATAATCAATGCCTTACTATTAAGGCATATGACAATGCTGAAAGAAGTTCAGTATGAATGATCAATCTCCCAATTTAGGTAGGCCCGGTAACATAGAGTGCATTGTGCCATGTCATTGATCTTGATCTGCCATTCAATATCCTCCTTGGTCACCCATAGATTCATGCCATGCAGGCCATCCCATCCACTTATCACCAGTGCCTCAAATTTCCATTTCAAGGATGCAAAATCAATATCAATGGTGATGCTCAACCCTTTGAATACTGTTGTACACTCGAGGCTTCATCTCCATAGTCTCATCATTGTGCAGGCATCAATAGTGGCAACACATTTGCCACTCCATCAACCTCATATGTTGACCCTGACACCATTCTAGCCGCTACAAAAGAGAAAACTTCTCTCTTCCTCCTTTTCCCAACTCAAGATCAATGACATTGGTTGTGGCGAATATGCCCTTCAAGGCACATTCATAGTAGGGGCTTTACTTCTTGATCCACATCATGGAAAACCTACTAAAGAACAAAAAAGGAAAGAACATGTGGTCCAACAGTATGACTCTAACATGTTCTAAGCTCAAGGAGAGCTTGACCATGAGGTCATAGAAGGCGACATTAATCAATGGTTCTACAAGGATGTCTCTATAGATAATGACACTCACCTCAGGCAAATTAAGGAAAAATATCATGTTCCTCACAAATGGGCTACTAAAAAATGGAACTACCAAAGTGGTGGTTTAGGCTAAGAAGAATGTATCAAAAAACCAATTGATCCCACTCCCAATATGAATCACCAAGGGCTTGGTTTTGGACGTCCCTCCAGTGAAGCCTCAAGTTTGGCTAGCACTACTAGAAACGATGAAAATATTTTGATCGATATCGACGACATGCCTAAAGAGGTTGTCAAAAAATCATATGACGATATAGATAGGTCCTCAACCTTTCAAACATCTAACCTATTTGATGCATCCATCCTTTTAATTGACCTTCCCCTTTGCCATCCTGAACTCATTGATTGGGGCCAAACTATTGCACACCTAGACACATTCAAAGATGATACAATGCTCTTGAAATTTTTGGGGGCAACTGAGGCTGCACCATATCATCATCCTGAGCCTAGTACAGTCTACAAGTTGGACCCTCAAGGTTTCTTCAGGGAAGAAGAAATTCTTAACCGTCAAAGTGAAAGAGAAATACAAAAACAAGAGTCTCATAGTGAAAACCTCTATGAGGCGCCAGAGGATGAGGATTCTCTTCTTCCCCTCACCAATGATTATGTTCCTAAAAGGTTGCCTATTCTCATAGATCAAACCAATGAGATAAATTTGGGCATGACAGGAAACCCACAAATCACTCATGTGGCTGCCTCTTTATCTAAAGATGAATCCAAAGTGTTCTCTGATATCCTTCACAGATGGCCCATGAATTTCACATGGTCTTATGTGGAAATTACTGGCCTTGATCCCGAGTTAGTAGTTCACCCTCTTGCCATAGATCCCAACTCTAAACCTATCAAGCAGAAGTTGCACAAGATGCATCCCAAAATCGCACTCTTAGTCAAGTTAGAGTTGGAAAAGCTCCTATAAGTCAAATTAATCCACCCAATTGACTATTCTAAATGGATATCCAATATGCTACCTATTTCAAAACCATGTGGGGCAATCAGATTATACACAAAGTATAGAGATCATAATAAGGCATGTCCAAAAGATGATTTTCCACTTCCCAACATCAACATCCTTGTTGATCTTACATCAGGACATGAAATGCTATCGCTCATGGATGGATTCTCAGGTTATAATCAAATAAGAATAATAGAAGAAGATCAATATAAAACAACATTTACCACACCATGGGGAAAATTCTTCTATCAGGTCATGCCCTTTGGTGTCAAGAATGCAGGCGCCACATATCAACGTGCCATGACAGTAATATTTCATGACCTCATGCATACAGTAATAGAAGATTACATAGATGAGATCTTGGTAAAATCAAAGACGAGCAGAACATCTAGCTATCCTAGAGTTAGTTTTTGAGCGTCTAGCCAAATATAAATTGAGGCTTGATAAAAAAAAGTGTCTTTGGAGTTACATCAAGTAAACTCCTAGGCTTCATAGTTTCCAGATGAGGTATCGAGGTTGTTCCCAAAAAGGTCAAAGTAATCATGGAAATGCATTCTCTCAGAATATTAAGGAATCTACGTATTCTATAAGGAAAATTATAATATGTTAGAAGATTCATTGCACAACTAGAAGAGAAGTGTCAACCTTTCATGCACTTGCTCAGAAAGGGTGTTGAATTCAAATGGGATACCCAATGCCAACAAGCATTTGATGATATCAAAGTATATCTAGCTCATCCCCTAGTGCTAATGCCACCCATCCTGGGTCATCCATTGATCTTATACATTTCAGTTACTTCAATGGTTGTGGGGGCACTTGTTGCCTAGCATGATGATCAAGGTAAAAAAAGAGCAATATATTACATCAGTCGGACTCTAGTCGGTTACGAGATTAATTATTCTCCAATGGAAAAAGCATGTCTAGTTGTTGTCTTTTATTCTAAAAAATCATGACATTACATGCTAGGCCATACCGTAAAGCTCATTTGTAAGATTGACCCTCTCAAGTACACGCTTTCCAAAAATATTATAACAAGATGCATGGCCAAGTGGGTTATGCTGCTCAATGATTTTGACATCCAATATGTTGATCATAAAGACATCAAGGGATAGGTTATTTTTGATCAGTTAACAAAGACACCATTTCTTGATGTCAATCTATTAGTCACAGAGTTTATTAATGAGTATGTGTGTTTTGTTGCACAACAACCCCCATGGAAAATTTATTTCAATGGTTCCTATACGCAAAGAGGAGTGGGGACAGGATTCCTGTTTGTCACCCCTCAAGGTGACCTTATAGCCAAATCATTCAAGTTGTCTTTATCATGTACCAACAATATAGCTGAGTATGAAGGATTAATCACTAGTATGAAGACAACTATTCAGTGGAACATAGCAAATCTCCTGTTTTATGGAGATTTGTAGGTTGTCATCTGTCAAACCAATGCTAAATACCAAACTAAAGATGAAAAGCTCATTCCCTACAAAAGGATGGTTGCTGACCTCAAGAATAATTTTTAGAGTATCATATTTGATCAAATTCCTCGTGCATGGAATAAAGTAGCAGATGCAATGGTCACCATCAAATCCCTCTTGGATATTGGTTCAGATAGTCATAGGTATGAATTTTTAGTTGAACAACTCCTACAACTAGCCTTTGAGACATCACGCATGGAAATGGTGTTCAACATTGTTGGCCCCCAATAACCCTGGTACTATGACATCCATGATTATCTTAATAACGACACCATTCCACAAAAATATCCCGCAATGACCGCATAAACCTTATTTGTCATTGTGCCCGATTCACCCTTATAGGAGACAATCTGTATCGTTGAGGCTACCATGAAATCCTTTCTAGATGTTTATATTCGAATGAAGCTAATGTTGCAATGAAATAAGTGCACGCCAATACTTGTGGCACTCACATGAGCAGATATGTTCTCACCAAACAAATCTTAAGAGTGGGATATTACTGGCCCACCATGGAACATGGTTGTTGTGAGTATGTCAAGAAGTGCATGCCTTATCAGTGGTACAAAGATTTGATACATGTTCCAGATCAATATTTGCAGCCCATAACAACACCGTGACCATTCTCTACATGGGGCCTTGACTGTTGGATATTGCTGCTACTAGGATATGTTGTTGTCATTGATATCAACATATTCCTGTGTTTTGGTGTTGTAGAGAGTTGTTTTGGTGATCTAGTGATTGCAGAGAGTTGATATGGTTAGTTTATCTATTTGGGATGTTGAACCAAGTAGAGATACTTCATTATTTATTGGTTTCAGTGATCCATAAGCTTATTTGATCATATCATTTGATCCGGTTTGAGATTTGGTTTTTCTTTTGGAAGAGTCTGATATTTGATCCATTGTGCTCCGGTATAATCATATTTTAAGTTACGGATTTGGGAGAGTGTTTTGGTTGTTCATGTGTATCTTCATTTCAGATGGTTCATGATTTGGTGCTTCGCAAGTGATCTTTCTAGTCCGAATTGTTGTTGTTAAGTGTTCTTGAGAGTTAGTGTGTTAATCGATGAAGATTTGATTAAGTGGTGTTGGTGCAGATATTGCGGATGGTTCTAACATGCTTGTTGGTGTTTCCTGATTGTGTCCTATTTGTTTTGGTGGTCCAGATTGAGCATTGCGCATGTTATTGAAGATCTTATGGGTCCGGTGATATTATTCGTGTTATGCAATATTTTCAGTGTTGTAGCATGTTGCGGTTGATCTTGGCAAGATTTATGGTGGTGTTGCGTGTTTGAGGATTTGATTTGGGTCAATGCTATGTTTTCTATGGTATTGTTTTGGTCCAGTGGTTTATTTATGTATTGTGTGATTTAGTTTTGTAATTAGCTATTGAGGGTTTGAGCTGACCTTGTAGTCAAGGTCGATGAATTATATAAATAGGCGTTAGATTCATGTAATTCAGGTATGGTGGTTATGTTTGCATTATCAGAGAGTAATGTATGTGCGCATAAGAGAATTTATCCTTCGGTATGATGTATTGAGCAGAGATTGTTGTAGGGAAGACAAATGTGCTTAACCAGAACTGTCATCCAACATTAAGAGATGCTATTCTTTTAGTTCATCTTAACTGGATTGTATTCTAAATATTATTGTAAGGTAGTAAACCTTCCCTAAGGGTTGGAGCCTTCTGGTTCATCTTATTTTGAGCAGTGATTTGTAGGTAGTGTGCCTGAATGTATGTGCATTCCCCATCGTAATATTTACACATAGTACTGCAGAGTATCATCTTATTGTGGGTAGGTTCCCACCATGGTTTTTTCCTTAACCGGGCTTTCCATGTTGTTGGGTGAATATTTTGTCACTAGCGTACCAATGACAAAATATATAATTCACACACAACTATGTTGAGAAATTAATCTCTCCTCTCATCAAGGGGAGGTTCCCTTTGAAATTTATTCTCCAATTAATAAGAAATTAAAATATGTGGGTTAGTTCTGGGCATACTCCTTTTTCAAAGTTAATGTATTCTCCCTCCACTTTGTTACAATTTCCCTATCACTTTGATACTTAAGGAAATGAACGAATTAATCCAACAAACTATACCAATATTTTACAAGCAAGAAGAACAAAGTATTTCTTGGATATAACACTAACTTAACTAATTATCACAATGGTAAGGAATTCAACTTGCAGTTCAAAGTCTTCAAGTATAATTCCTTAATCCTTAAAACTACAAGCAATAGTAGCAATACAAAGCCTACTACTAATCACTTAACAATAGAGAATTTCCCAAATATTCAAGGAGCACAAAGTCTACTTTTGATGAATAATGATGAACACTAAATACCCAACAGATACTGAGAGGGGGGGGGTGAATCAGTATAGACAAAAAATTCTTAAACAACTTAAACTGCAAAGACTGCACTAACTGGTAAACAATATCACCAATCTAAATCAAGGCACTACTGGTAAAACACAGTATGACTATAAAAGACATAAATCGGTAACATCTAGATCTTCTCAAAACCTAACATCTCATCTCAACTTCACTCATATGCTTAAGAAAGTAATACATCAGAAATACAATGACCATTGGATCAACTTGCATTACCGCTTAACAGAAAACACTAAAACATCACATGAAAAAGCATCACACATAATACACTGGTTTTTCACATGGAAACCCAACTGGAAAAAACCATGGTGGGGATGAATACCCACAAGTTGTTCTTGAACTCTTCTGAAGTTCGCTCTGTTAGGAGCCTAGTCCGGTTAAAGACTTTACAACTGGTTTTGCTAGGAACCGATCCTGCTAGGGATCACCCGGTTAAGGGATGACTAAATACCCGGTCAGAGGTTAAAACACTGTTAAAGGTTACCTTGTAAGAGGATTTGAAGAACTCAATGATTTTGAGTCACCCTGTTAAAGGATTTACAAAAATCCTGTTAAAGCTACCCAGTAAAGGGATTTTCCATTTGCTGAAATGGTTAGAAATCAACAGGTAATACATTGATATGATAACAACACTTAATGCCAAGGAAGATCCGCTTCAGTTTCTTTACATCTGCAATCACACTCTGTTAATCTCTTCTTACTCCTTTGGTCTAGCAAGAATCACCTCACTTACATTCATTTGCCAACAACTAATGAAAATCATCATCGACCTTATAGACAACAATTAGGTTGGTGACCAAAACCTAAAACCCTAAGCATCTAGGTTAACAATACAATCGGTCCAATCCTGGCCATTTAAACACATTACATAGGGTAAAACAATCTTGAACAAATCTCAAGACATTCTCCATCGTCCTTTCTTCATTGCTTCTAGAATCTGATAACCCATCACGCGCTCTCCACCGTTTACTAAGATTTTGCACATTCCTGAGGTAGATAGAATCAATCTTCTTCATGCAAGATCCTCACAAAGATCCTTCACACGCACAAGGCTGACGTGGTAATGTGATCTAATCTTCATTTCAATGCTAACTCATCACAAGATGTCATCGATCGAATCACACAGACTTGGAATGCATTAACCAGAAACCCTGAAGCTGAGACTACCAACCGGTAGTCACATCAAATGAAACCCTGCTACAAACTTTGCATATACCGGTTCACACTCCAACATATCGGTTCACTTGTTGCATATACCGGTTCATACCATCATACCAGTTCAGTTGTCAATTTTCTTACTTCAATATACAATTTGCTTTCTTCAATATACCGGTTCATACTTCAGCATATTGACATCAATGACAACATACAAACATCCATGATCTACTATGCTTCTCCCCCTGAGGAGTATCATCCTTCAACACATCAATCCTAAAAAAGATTTGACAACGCAATACCTGACTGATGTGGAGCACATACCTTTAGTTCACCTCTTGAAGGGGCAGCACCCCTAATTCACCTCTTAAATAGGTAAATGTAGCCTTCGATAGAGGCTTGGTGAATATATCTGCTAACTGCTCTTTACTGGAAACATGTTCCAATACAACCTCTTTGTTCTGAACTTTCTACCTCAAGAAATGATACTTGAGCTCGAAGTGCTTGGTTCTAGCATGCAATACCGGATTCTTGGAAATATTAATTGCACTTGTGTTATCACAAAATATACTCACCGGTTCAGATATAGGGACTTTGAAACCACTTAATACATGCTTCATCCAAATTGTCTGAGTGCAATTCATAAATAATGCTACATTTTCTGCTTCTGTTGTGGACTGAGAGATACAACTCTGCTTCTTGCTCATCCATGAGACTAGTCTACCACTGAGAAAGAATGCACCACTAGTTGTGCTCTTCCAGTCGTCCACATTACCAGCCCAATTGGCATCAGTAAACACTTTGAGATTGAAATCATTATTGTATGGATACCACAATCCATAATCCATAGTTCTCTTCAGATATCTAAGAATCCACTTGACTGCTACCAAGTGGGATTCTCTTGGGCTTTTCTGGAAACGTGCAACAATGCCTACTGCATGTGCAATGTCTGGTCTGCTGTGTACAACATAGTGCAACTTACCAATCATTGACCGGTATTTCTTCTCATTCACCAATGACGAGCCATCTTCTTTTGACAATTTACAACCGGTCATCATCGGTGTACCAACCGGTTTGCTGTCTTCCATGCCAAAGGTCTTCAACACCTCTTTGACATACTTGGACTGAGTGATAAAGATACCATCTTTCATTTGTTGAATCTATAGTCCAATGAAGAACTTAATCTCTCCGATTAGTGACATCTTGAATTCCTTCATTTCATCTGCAAACGCATGGCTTATCTTGTCATCTCCACCAAAAATTATGTCATCAAAAAATACTTCACATATCAGAATCTGATTTCCTTCTATCTTCAGATAGATATTGCTATCTTCACTTGTTATTTCAAATCCAATCTTCACAAGATGGGAGTGTAAATGTTCATACCATGCTCTAGGTGCTTGCTTCAATCCATACAAGGCTTTATGTAGCCTACACACCATATCACTGTCTTTTGATAGGGCAAACCCATCTGGTTGCTCTATATACACTTCCTCTTCAAGTATTCCATTCAGGAATGCAGATTTCACATCCATCTGATACACTTTGAATCCCTTGAAGGTTGCATATGCAAGTAGCATTCAAACTCCTTCCAATCTAGCTACTGGAGCAAAGGTTTCTCCATAGTCTTCTCCTTCTTCTTGAGCATATCCCTTACATACCAATCTTGCTTTGTTTCTTACCACTGTGCCATCTTCATTTAGCTTGTTTCTAAAAACCCATTTGGTGCCAATAAAATTTTTGTGCTCAGGTCTGGGTACCAAAGACCATGTACCATTCTTTTCTATCTGGTCAAGTTCATCTTCCATAGCCTTAATCCAGTCTTCATCTTTGTGTGTCTCTTTAAATGTTTTGGGCTCAAATTTAGAAATCATGCAAGAATTCTCTCTGACTTTTCTTCTTGTAAGTATTCCTGCATCCTTATCCACTATGATTTTCTTTGGATCATGATGCAGCTTTACATACCTAGGAATGATCTTAACTGATTCCTCTTGCTTTTCCTCTTCATCCTCATCTTCATCTTCATCTACATCAACATCTACTGGTGTAGGAGCACTGTTACTTGTACTTGGCTATTTTGCAATCGGTTCCTAGAAGGTTACATCCGGTTCATCTACCGCTCGCTCCCTGCTGGTTTCCTTAGGTTTCTTAGAGGTTTCATCAACTCTAACATTGATACTTTCAATAATTCTCCAAGTCCTATTGTTAAAACACTTGAGAGCTTTTCTCTTGGTGGAATATCCTAGGAATATTCCCTCATCACCTTTTGCATCAAACTTGCTTTGGTATTCACTTCTCTTGATATAACACTTGCTACCAAACACTCTAAAGTATCTTACTACTGGAGTCTTACCGGTCCAATACTCATAAGGAGTTTTATCCTTACCTTTCTTGATGAGTACCCAGTTCATAGTGTAGACTGCAGTGCTCACCACTTCTCTCCAAAAAGTGTGAGCAACCTTCCCTTGAATCATCATTGTTTTGGCAGCTTCAACTACAGTCCGATTGTTCCTTTTTGCTAGGCCATTCTGTTGTGGAGTTCGGGGGGCAGACAATTACCTCTTGATGTCGTTCTCTTCACAGTACTCATTGAATTCACCAGAAGTGAACTTACCTCCTTGGTTGGTTCTAAGGCATTTAATCCTCTTACCACTTTCCTTTTCAACTAGTGCTCTGAAGGCTTTAAACTTTCCAAAAGCTTCAGACTTGTCTTTCAAGAATGTGACCCACATCATTCTTGAGCAATCATAAGTAAGAATCATAAAGTACCTATCTCCCTGAACACTCCTAGTTTTCATAGGACCACACAAATTAGTGTGCACAAGATCAAGTAAATTATCTGTTGTGAAATATTACCTTTGAAGGTTGAGGAAGACATTTTCCCTAGTTGACATTCTTTGAGCAAAGGATTCTCTGGTTTGTTCAGCATAGGAAATCCTCTAACCGCATTGATCTTACTAGCCTTCACAATATTATCAAAATTTACGTGGCAGAGTCTCCTATGCCATATCCAACTATCATCAAACTTAGCCATTAGACATTGACTGATATTTGAATTTAACTGAAATAAGTTACCTTTGGTCTGCATATCTGTGGCCATCAGTTCACCACTCTTTCCTTTTATTTTGCACACTCCATCTTTGAATTCCAGAGTGAGTCCTTTATCATTCAGTTGGGCAACACTCAAAAGGTTATGCCTTCTACCTTCTACCTAATACACATTATCAATACTGCTTTTTCCATTTAGAGAGATGGACCCTTTGCCTTTTACCATACATGGTGCATCATTACCAAATCAAACTACACCTCCATCGTATTCTTCCAGAAACAAAAACTTCCTCTGATCACCAGTCATGTGGTGAGAACATCCACTACCAATAATCCACTCATTAGAATTATCAAAGCGGGAGACAAGAGCCTTCTTTTCTGACACATCTTCCTTAACAACTACAAACACTATGTCTTTGATTTCTTCATCTTTTGATTCATCATCAGTGACACCTTCATCGACTGCAACAAGATAGTTTCTCCTATTTCCTCCTTTGAACTTTTTAAACTTCTCCGGTTTGTCCTTATTATCACTGTTGGGACAGTTGACAACAATGTGTCCTATCCTATTGAAAGAAAAACATTTCAAAGGGAGCTTACCTCTGTATTTTCTAGTTCCCTTAGGAAGTCTCTTGGCAAGAAGAGCTTCAAATTCCATCAGGATCTCCTCATCATCCATATCTCTATTTTGTCTAGGTTCATAGCTGATACCAACCTCTTTTCCCTTTCTAGATAGTGCAACAGATGCTCTAAAGGCTGATTCAGTCTTCTAAACAATGCCATCATAATTGTTTAGCTCATATGCGGTCAACTTAGCAATGATGGAGTCTAGGGATACCTTTGTCTTGTCAATAGGTCTCAACTCCTGAATAGCGGCAACCCTTATTGCATAGACCTGTAACAAGGATCTCAAAACCTTGCTAACAATGGTGGGATCATCCATTGTACCTCTTGTACTCTTTATGTCTCCAACAATGGTTTTAATTCTTATCCCATATTGTTGAATGGTCTCTCCTTCAACCCGTTGCATGTCTTCAAATTTTCCTCTAAGGATTTCTTCCTTAGCTTGCTTCACATGCTCATTGCCGCCATTGATAGTCTCTAGAGTATCCCATACATCTTTGGGATTGTCTTTGTCTTGAACATCTATAAACTCAATATCAGATAGACTGCTGATAAGAGCTTCCATGACTTGCCCATTCTCTTGAATTTCTCTTCTTTGATCATTGGTGAGAGTACTAGTAGGGACAACATAAGTATTCTCAACATAGTTCCAGTGTTGAGTACCCATGCTTTTAATGTATATCTTCATTCTGTCCTTCCATATCTTAAAGTTATCTTTGTTGAATTTAGGACCTTCCCTCTTCATCATTAGAATAGGATATTTTCCTCAAGCGGTTAAGCTTATAACACAAAGGACTTGGAGGACGCTCTGATACCAATTGATGAATAATGATGAACAGTAAAACCCAACATATACTGAGGGGGGGGGGGTTGAATTAGTATAGACAAAAACTTCTTAAACAACTTAAACTGCAAAGACTGCACTAGCTTGTAAACAATATCACCGATCTAAATCAAGGCACTACTGGTAAAACACAGTATGACTGTAAAAGACATAAACCGGTAACATCTAGATCTTCTCAAAACCTAATATCTCATCTCAACTTCACTGCTTAAGCAAGTAATAGATCAGAAATACAATATCCATTGGATTAGCTTGCATTACCGCTTAACAGAAAACACTAAAACATCACATGAAAAATCATCACACAGAACACATTGTTTTTTCACATGGAAACCCAACTAGGAGAAACCACAGTGGGGATGAAAACCCACAAGTTGTTCTTGAACTCTTCTGAAGTTTTCTCTGTTAGGAGCCTAGTTTGGTTAAAGACTTTACAACTGGTTCTGCTAGGAACTGATCTTGCTAGGGATCACCCGGTTAAGGGATGACTAAATACCCAGTTAGAGGTTAAAACCCTGTTAAAGGTTACCTTGTAAGAGGATTTGAAGAACTCAATGATTTTGAGTCACCCTGTTAAAGGATTTACAAAAAGCTTGTTAAAGCTACCCGGTAAAGGGATTTTCCATCTGCTGAAATGTTTAGAAATCAATAGGTAATACACTGATCTGATAACAACACTTAATGCCAAGGTAGATCTGCTTCAGTTTCTTTACATCTGCAATCACACTCTGTAAATATTTGCTTACTCCTTTGGTGTGGAAAGAATCACCTCACATACATTCATTTGCCAAAAAATTCAAATGAAAATCATCATCGACCTTATAGACAACAATTAGGTCGATGGCCAAAACCTAAAACCCGAAGCATCTAGGTTAACAATACAGTCGGTCCAGTCCTGGCTGTTTAAACACATTACATAGGGTAAAACAATCTTGAACAAATCTCAAGACATTCTCTATTGTCCATTCTTCACCGCTTCTAGACGCTGATAACCCATCACGCACTCTCCACTGTTTACTAAGATTTTGCACATTCCTGAGGTAGATAGAATCAATCTTCTTCATGCAAGATCCTCAAGGAGATCCTTCATGCGCATAAGGCTGACGTGTAATGTGATCTAATCTTCATTTCAATGCTAACTCATCACAGGATGTCGTCGATCGAATCACACAGACTTGGAATGCATCAACCAAAAACCCTGAAGCTGAGACTACCAACTGGTAGTCACATCAAATGAAACCCCGATAAAAACTTTGCATATACCGGTTCACACTCCAACATACCGGTTCACTTGTTGCATATATCGGTTCATACCATCATATCGGTTCACTTGCCAGTTTGCTTACTTCAATATACAGTTTTCTTATTTCAATATACCGGTTCATACTTCAACATATTGACATGAATGACAACATACAATCCCATTATGTCATCAAACTCTGCACATATGCCAACAACTTTCACAATTCAGGAGCTCTTTTACCCACTTAACAATACCTCCTATATCAAGAAATTCAAGAACATATATAACTCATGAACGTAAGAACATCAACTCATATAAACAAATTTTGACACAACACAAAGTTTGGGATCAAATAAATTTTTTTTCTTTATTTGCTTGATCAAATCTTCACAACAAAACCTCAAAGTCTTAGTTGAGGGAAAAATTCAGCAGAGTTTTTCTTAGCATAATTCAAGATCCAATATACAAATGAGGGTCCTCCTTATATATAAGAAGAGTGGAGTAAAATGTGGGCACAGTTGACTAATTCAATTGCACAGTCCCACTTGACTACACCTATAGCAGAAAAAAATTATACAGCTGCAAGAAAACTTGCAACATCTAACAATGCAACTACATGAAAAGAAAATATAAAAAACAGACACTTTATTCATCTTTCTTCTCCTCGTTTGATTTGTGGAATTCTTTGAATTTAGTCAGGATGGCCTCCATCTCTGCTTGGTTCGACATTGGGGTAGAATATGTGATTACACAAACACGGGAAATCTTATCCTCAACCTTTACATATTTCTTTTTCCGGTCTTTTAACATGGATGCGAGGACCTCAAAAATGACTTGGATCTCCAGTAACTTATCGAATGCACCAAGTGAGAAATCATGTCCCATGCAGTGATCCATTAAGGAAAGAAATTCTTGTGTGATGGCATCACTAGTAATTAGATTCTGATTTTCATCATATAGATAAAAATGAAGGTCGACAATTCTGGCAGAAATGAGATCAATCTCATCATCACCTTCCTTCCTCTCTCGATCTAGCTCTGTTGTCATCAAACTTATTGTCTCTTTCTTGAGAGACAATAGCGACAAGATTTGGATATATTTTTTCCTTGAAGGAATCACTTTATTTTCAAAGGGGATGTCTATTCTGAAGTCCTCCATTTTGCTCCAAAGGATTGTACTCTTCTCAATATATTCAATCTCCTGAGATAATGAAGTTTTGAAACTTTGCATCTGACTTTGGATCAATTCAAAATTGGCCAATAACCCAACTGTTGAACTTAGGAGATGAGACCCTTCTGACTTCAGCCGTGCAATCCACTCATCCACCACTCGGCCCTTGGCTCCTACCCATTCAATTTTCTTAAGGGCTTCAGTGTCCATTGAGGATCCTATGGGCTCAACTTCCTGAGAGGATTGTGTAACTTTCAAAAGAACATTAGTCAATTGTTCACATTTATGTTTTAATTCATTCTTCTCATCCCTCTCTTGGTCAAATCTCCGTAACAAAGAGTTAAAAGTTGTTTGAGAATCCAGCTTAACACTCTCATGCGTCTCCACCCCAAGCTCTATGGTTTGCCTCAGGTTGTATATCATCTTTATTCTTATCCAATGATGGTACCATTACCTCAACATACTTCCTTTTAGAAGTCGGGTCTACTAACACCTGAGAGACAGTCTTCGGCTTCTTTGTTCCTTTGGGCTTTGGAGGAACCAATTGCTCAAAATCAAACTCGTCAGGTAAAATTACCTATTTCTTCCTCTTAGGTTCTACTACCTCCATCCAAGGTGGTAATTCTAGATTGGCGGGTGGAGTAGTAGCTTCTCACTGAGTCTCACTTGGTATTTTAGGAGAAAATTGGCTTGAACTTGTAGTGGTTGTAGATGTTGTTATTTATATCAATGCTAAAGTATCCAGTGATATGCTTGTTGATGTAGTAACAACTATTGATGATGACCCTTCTTCAGTTATGACCACAGAGGAGAGAGTGGAAGGTGCAGTGGAAACAATTTGAGTACTAACGAGAGGTGGAATTTCTATTATGACCATCGTAGTAGAAAAAAATTCAGTGCTTACTAGAGATGGAATTTCTGTTATGACCACCGTAGAAGGTAAAGCCATCATCTGTTGTTCTGAAAACACTTTCTCCATAGCTTCAAGAAACTCCAACATTGAAGATTCAATGGTGGTTGAAAGAATGTCATCCAGATTGGAAAAGTTGGATAATGCAAAAAATTGTTGAGCAGTCTTTGACTTCGTCATGTCCATGCCCAGGTCCTCATCATCGAATTTCCTCTTCCTCTTGATCAGAATCAGAATCGATGGAATGGACAATCACCTCTAAATGAGTTGGCACCTGTGAAGTGGCCGAGACATTAACTTCACCAAGATGTGATGTTTCTTCAACCTATACTTCCTATTGTTGAGGAATTTCACCTTCTTCCGTCTCCTTCTCTTTTTCAGTATCTCTAGCAGTCTGTTGTTCTGGTTCCTTTGTGGCTGTCTCCTGCGCTTGTGAAGATGATTAACCTTTTTTGGACCCTTTAATTGTGAACTTGATTTTGGGTCCTTTCCCCTTAGATTGCATTGTAGAGGCCAAGGATAGTGCTTGTGGATCTGCTTTGCCCTTGGTTCTTGTTTCAATTGTAGCTGTCTTACCAACTAGGCCATCACTATTATCGTCATCTCCAGAACTAGCAGGAAGTTGTTTCATTCTAAGATTCCTTTTTAACAACCATGCATTGGTGTTTTCCAAAATGGGAGAGATTCTTTGAGTGATAGACTTACTCTCCTTTTTCGACCATTGCACTGGTGGAAGTGGAGAGTCGACAATCTTCTTTTCATAATAGACTAGGTCTATTATGTCATCAGTGTCTTCCATGGTCATTGGGATCTTTTCCAAATCTAAATTTTCAATCTACTCCAGGGTAAGATGACTAAAATCCATCCTTCTTATGTTTTCTTCATCTTGGCAATCTGCCCATAAATCCTCAAATCTAAAAGCATGGGTGTAACTTCTCTTGAGCTTGTTCTTCATGCCATGAAAATCAAAATTATTTCATGCCTTGAATCTTCTCATAGTATTCCATTGTATTTCTTCCTCCAAGTTCTTGGCCTTGGGATTTGTCAAAACTGAGTACCTACCAATAGATTCAGGGAACTTCAACCCGGTCTTATGTGCTTACGATTGCTTTTCGTGCACATAGATTAGCTATCGGCACAACTCCATGATAATGATTTGTCAAAAGGATACCTTGGTAAAATGAAAGGTTCACCTAAGAAACATCCTATCTGGATGTAAGTGAATGTTGGAAACTGAAGAAAAACGCATCCAAAATGAGACACCCTATTATATGCAGCCTCTGATAATCTTTTCTTCTGCAAGCTTTTATCAAACATACATTTCCACATAATGAAGAAAGCATCGTTAACTCTTCTGAAATGGCTACTTTTATTCTTGATTGTGAGTTGATCACAGTATTCCCAGACAAGTACTTATCTTCTGTCACCTTTGGTAGATAAACCTGGATATTGCCTCATAGAAGTGACTGCATAAACCAGGCAAGAGGTCATATAAAATTTCAATGTCACTTTGACTTCTTTCAAATGCGCACATAGTGCATCACTAATCTGCTCACCCCAATCAATCCTAGCAACCCAGTTCCTGATTATATTTATGTAATAACACATCCAGCTTTGAAAGTAATGAGAATCCTTTAAACCCTTCACTCTTTCCAACATGGTGACCATATCATTGTACTCCTCATTGAAATAACTTCTATGGAAATAATTAGGCCATCATGAGGTGGTAGAATTTCTAGCAGCAAAGAGGTACACTATAGTGATCACTTTCTTGCATTTGACCTCATTTTTCTCATAGTACTCCTGAGCACTTTCTTGACAAATGTCGACTACTTCCTCGACTGAAGAACCTTTGAAATCACTGTTGAAGAAAACACTATCCAAAGTCATGATCACCTTTTGATCAACATCCCTAACCTATCTTGTATTCGGATCAAAGTGATCCACTAATGCAAGTACAAAATTTGGATCATGAGCTGCAACTAGGAAGGAAGCATATTTATGCGACTCAGATTTGATCAAGTTTGTTAGGCGGGAAGGAGCTTTCTCAACTCGATCAATAAACTCTTGCATACTGATATGACCAATTTTTGTATCTTTGATTCGCGAGGAGAGGAGTAGGAGGGCATGCGTAGAGGAGAAAACTCAAAATAAATGAAGAAATAACCTTAAAAGATTAATAAATAACCCCAAAAATTAGCAATAAATGTGCTCATTAATGTTAATTGTGCAGTGCATGTTGGACTTTAAAGTCCAACATGCAAGACTAAAACCCTTGCAAGTCATACTTTAAAGTTTGACATGCAAGAAATTGCCAAATCAACCTGCACATCGGACTTTAAAGTCCGATGTGCAAATGCAAAGATCCTGCAGGTCAGACTTTAAAGTCCGATCTGCAGGGGTAGAACCAAATTTTTTCAATTCTGACTTTAAAGTTTTATGTGCAAATTTCTTGAAAAAGAAAGGATCCTGCAGGTCAGACTTTAAAGTCCGACCTGCAGGTAAAACTGTAAATCTTAAAGAACCTAAAAACAATAAAAACAAAAAGTGAAAAGCTAAATGAGCTAACCGACGAAGTCGATCAAGTTCTCCCAAAGGTCGTGAGGTACAAAAAAAACTAGTTTTGTAGGGTTGCCTCACGATTTTGTTCATGCTAAAATCAAGGACAACACATGTCAAATTATTGGTCTTATGTGTGTTGTTGTTATTATTCTCATCTGTATTATTTCTGTAGTTGATTAGATCTAAGATTGTGCTTAAATTGTTTGATCCCGTGAAAATTGATTCCCCCCCTCTCAATTTTCCTTCATTGTTGTTTCCAACATCGACCTCCTTGGTAAGATTCATCCTCCTTCCTCAGATGGACACAATTTTTTCATTGCTACAACCGAGTATTTCACCAAGTGGGTGGAAGCCATTCCCCTCACCCTCACTACTGGTGTCCAAGTATCCAAGTTCATCCTGTATTACATCATCTGTCATTATGGAGTCCCCTCCACCATTATCACAAAAAATGGAAATACATTTAAAAACCAACATATGTGTAATCTTTGTTCCATATTTTATATTCAAAATCGTTGGTGTACCCCATATTACCCCCAAGAAAATGGCCAAGCAAAAGCAACCAATAAAACCCTGCTTCGTATTCTAAAGGGAAGTTGTCAATGAAAATGGTCATGACTGGCACCTCCATCTTAATCCCACCTCATGGGCCTATTGAACTGGCATCCAAAATCCTACTGGAGCCACTCCCTATTCCCTTGTCTATGGTGCATAAGCAGTCATACCAATCAAGGTCAAATTGTCATCACTACGCATATCCTCGAAAGAGTTTGTTTCTAATGAAGACTATAGAGTGGAAAGGCTAGCTCAACTAGATCTTCTTGATGAACAGTGTCAGAAAGCCTACAACCATCTGCAAATATATCAAATCCGCCTTAAGAGGTAATATCATAAGAAGGTCCATCCTCACGAGTTTGAAGTAGGTGATCTCGTCTTCTAAGAAAACCCTAGAAATCAACAAGACCATGAAAAGAAAGGAAAGTTTGAAGCCAATTGGCTTGGTCCATATGTGGTCACCACAAAATATGGCTTAGGAGTATATTAGTTAGCCACTCCAGAAGGGGAACCTCTCAAGGATCCACTCAACATTCTACACCTTAAGAGATTTTACGCATAATCTATGGTAGTATACCTCATGTCTCAAAAATCATAAAATACCAAAAAAAAAAAATCATCCACGAGGTGAAAATTTGGTAAATAGGTGCCTTGGACACATACATATGGTGAAAACCTGAAAACAAGTGGCAAAGGTAAAGAGGGCAGTCCCATTATCTTTTTGCCCTTGTATTCTCTCTCCCTAGTGCAGAATCTATCACTACCCACCATCGCTCATCGTTTTTCCACAATCCACCTTCTTTTCGCGTAGTATCCCATGATACCCGCCTTTCCATTTTCATCTTCACTGCATCCACCCCTTCGCTCAGTGTTGTACCCCATGGTACCCACATTTTCCTCACCATCCGCTTTTCCTATATATAGTCCTTTTACTTTATCCCCTCCCATGCTCGGTGCTCTGTGCATAGTGTTAGATGTATATAGTTCCTTTTGTACACAGGCTTGTCTATGTCCCGCTCGTCGAGATCATATCCTCCCAGCCGGTTCTTCAACAGATCCTTTAGTATCTTAGTCCTTGCATAGTTATCAGATCCATTTGTCAGTCCTTGAATCTTCCATCCATCATCCATATTTTGCTTCAAGATATATCATTCTCCCATCAACAACGGTCTCCCATCAGTTTGTGCAGGATGTATCCTTCCTCTAGTGAGACATTATCATCAATTCTCATCAGTCCATCATCCTTTTGATAAAAGACATTTGTGACACTTGTGTTGGTATTGGATTATTTTTATCTTTGTTTATATTTTAAAGCTCCTTGGGTCTTATTTCCTCTTGGTCAACATGATCTTTTATATCATGGTGTGCTAGGAATAGCAAGGCTTAGGATGTGATCTTGTTGCTTTTTGTTTCTACCTGGTGTGTCCCTTGTTGTACCTTCATGAGGTCTTGGCTATCTCATGTTGCACTGGAGCATGTCTTCTTCTTGTGGTTGTTCTAGCATCATTTCCTAGGGGGTCTCTTTAACTCTGTGTGATGATGGCTTGGCCTACATGTTTGTTTATGTGTCAGTCCATGCATTGGTTGTGAAATTCCACCCTGGTTACCTTGGTGACTCATAGACAATGCTAAATCAAAATAAGTTCTCACTACATGGCGTCCCATTTCACACAGATGCTCACGCTCCATGATCTTAATCTCCATTGCATTTCATTCGCCTCTTTTTCCTTTCATCCACTTATCCTCTCTAGAATGTGCACATGTGTCCCCTTCCATGATCCTCTTTCTTGCCAACCTTGGTTGGTTTTCTTGGAGAATTATCCATTTCATCCTACATAGCACATATGGGTAAGCACATAATCCATATCCATCATACATTTTCTACAATGCATTCCATTATCCATTTCATCCTGCATAGAACATATGGGATAGCACATAATCCATATCCATCATACATATTCCACATGCATTTCATTTGTCCATCGTATCCTACATAGCACATGGGTTAGAAGATAATCCATACATCTCATATCATACATGCATATACCATCACATCCTACATGAAAGATCATACACTCCATCACATATAACATATAACATCACATCATATATCATTATGCATAGAATAAATCATACATTTATCAATTATCACATCCTGCATCACAAACATGTTAGGATCATATCATGCATTCATAAATCATAAATCATCCATACATAATAAAATGCATAAAAGCACCATATATCTAGACCAAAATAGAGTGTATATCATATATCATCAAGATCTAAAATGTATGTAAAAAACAAACATACATCTACATACATACATCATCTGATGTAGTTGATCAAAGAATATATCACATACAATATCTAAATGAATGATGATCACCTCACATGTTGATAAAAAAAATGCATGGGGTGCCACCAATGAATACAAAGAATCTATACATATTTGAATCTGAGATATGGTGCATCAAAAAGATGCATCTCCATGTAATCTACATCGAGCCTCTCAAAATGCTCTAAGATGTCTGGGCTGGTCCCTATCCCTAGGATCCCTGTGCGGATCTTGATGCTGACCCTATGCTGCCCTCTATGTGGATCCTCTTGCTCAATCCACTGATACTGCAACTGGATCTCCTTGTCCTTGTGCCCCTACTGGATCCTCCACTGCATGAGGAATTGGCTTCCTTGGCCCTCAAAGGTGCAACATACTACTCTCTCTAATATGCTAGTACCACCCTCTTATATTGCGCTTGGTACCACCCTCCTCATGAGATAGGGCCTCTATCTCTGCCATTTATCTCTCCAGCATCTCGGCTAGTATCTCTCCCCCTTTCCTACTAGATCCTTCCTGCCTCTTGGCCTCATCTCTCTCTCTGGTACCTAGCCACTATCTCCTTTGTCGTCCATCATGCATGATCCACAACATCCCTGGATACCACTACTATGTCTTGCTCCTGGAGGAGCCTATCTTGCTTTGTTTGTAGTTGTGCCTTGGCCCCCTCTATTGCATCCCTCTCCCTTTGTAGGTTTTGTCTCTCCACAATGACCTCTTGTAATATGCGCTTTACCCTAGTCACCATCTACTCGAGAGATTGGATCCGTGCTACTAGATCCAGAGGCAATGTTGATCCCTCTCCCCTCTCCTCTTTCCTAGACCTCCTGGCTGGTATTAGCCTCAGTGATGTCCTACCTCGACCTTGTCCCTCCTCCTATCCTAGAGTAGGCCCATATTCTCATGGGTCTACCTCCATAGCCTCTTCTCCATCTCCCCTGTCTCCTATCTCCTCTCCTCCATCCCCTCCTCTTTGTCCATGCCTAGTTGTCCCTGAGCAAGACCTCATCTGAGTCACTACCTCTACCACCCTCTCTGCTGACCGTTGGGATGGCTGATACTATTAGACCTTTCCTCCTTTTGCTCTGATCTCTACCCTCCTAGTACTGAGGGGTTCCAATCCTTCCCCGTCAACTGTCCTAGGTATGACCTCGACGCACCAAGCCTCATAAGTTGTTGTACTACCTGCATCTATTGACCCGCCTCATGGGTCCCATTGCACTGGTGTCAACTAATTCCACCCATCAATGATTCCTACCCTATCCTATAATGAGGGCCTGGACTTTGCTACCCTCTCCCTAGTACTGTGCTAGAATCAGTTTGGTGCCTCGGGTACACCCTATACTCGACCAAACTGTATCTGCACCTGATCTGGTCGGTACATCTCAATCACATACTCCCATAGACCAATGATATATCTTGTAGTTGTCATATATGGGATGTTCTTAGGGTCCTCATGCAATGCTACAATAGTCATGTATGGCCTCCATGTGAGCGCATCTATTGTCATCCAGTCAAAAGTCACTCTCCAATAATCTGTCATCTGTGACCTTGTATCTAAGACCACCACCCCAGCTGAACACCACTGGCTATGCTATATCCCTATTCTATCGACCCACTGGTCGTGTGACAACAATATGCTCCCCACGCCCATACCTATAATAGTGTAACAAATCTAAATTTGCGGCCAGGATGGTAGACTATGTAATGGAGCTCTCTGTAAATCTCCGCTAGCATGAAGGTCCCCCACGCCATAGGTCATCCACCATCGACCACCTCTACCACAATTGGGATCATGCCAAGTACAATCAACCTCTCTCTATATTCTAGCAGTATGTACCGACTGACCAAGGTGCATACAAAGAAGTAAATCCTCCTCACAAGGGGGTGCATGTGCCAATGCCTACTCCAGTGATAGTTATCCATGGTGCAAAGGAACATTTGCACCAACTAGTAGTCCCATAGCCTCTGCCTGATCTATCCTCTAAGAAATGCACTATACTTCTTGTATTGGCAACCTGTATATCTGATACACATCCTCGGGAGTCACAATTGTCTCTCCTGTCGACAAGTGGAATGTAGAAGTCTCTCTCCTCCATCGCTCGATCAATGTTGTGAGCATAGTCATGTGTGACCTCACATGGGGCATTCATGCCATGTAACCCAATCCGATCGCATTGATCCATGCCCAATCTACACCACTCAACTATGCACCAAGTCTCAGGATAAAAGATCATCTCTACCGACTGACGAGTATATCAATGCTCCACTGCACATCGCAAAGCAGCTAGTTAGTTTCTTTGTCCTCTTTTCTTCTCACTTCACCATTCGCCTATTCAGTGATTCACCCCATCTTATTCCCTCTTTTCCCTCTCTTCCTTTCCCTTGACCAACGGGTTTGCAAATCCACTGGTTCTTCTTTGGTGGGAACTTGTTCCTGCCACTTCCCGAGTGAACTCGCTACAACGGGATCACTCTCTCGATCGCCCATCTTCTCAAGCCCCTCTCCCCTAGCAGGATCGCTATCCTACGGTCTCTCCTCATTCCTGCCCCTTAGTGCAAACTCGCTATTGCGAGATCATGTTCCCGTGGTTCCCTAAAGCGAACCCGTCGAATACGATTCAACGGGAACGTGTTTCCTAGATCAATAAATGCTAAAAACATGAATAAAATCAAAGAACAAGTCATGTTTTTGGGGCCTACCTCGTGATCCAGCGCTTGATGTTGCTTGACACTCCGCACCACATCCAGTCGGTGCCTCAGTATCACCTACTCCACCATCTCGTCCATGCAAACAATGAGCTTAGAAATACACTAAAAGCACTAAAAAATATCTCTTAGAGCTCACAATTCTCACAATCAACGTGCACAAATGAGCCCTATTCTGGCCATATTTGGATATATAAGGTGCCCATATGCTCATTTTGATTGTCTCGGGCCCTCCCAAACCTTTTTGAGCATTTCTTGTTCCTATGATCTCCTTTTAGGATACTGTTTTAGCCTCTTGCTCCAATTTCTCATCCCCTTCTTTCCTGTTCGCTGGGGCAGTTTCTCTTTCAAGATGTCGCTTGGGCCTCATTTCTCATGCACCCTCTTGAGAGGGAACCCTTTCTCTCATCCTTCGTCCTTTCATTAGTAGAGTCTAGGGCATTTTTTCTTCGCTCCCTCCTCTTCGAGTTGTAGGTGTTTTATTTTTCTTTGCATTAACGCTATTTTAGCGCCACCACGGAGAAGGGCAAAATGTAGACACCAAAAATTTGATTAATCTAATTAATTACATTTTTCTATGCTGAATGCTTTTCAATTAAATTATTACGCATTATTTAATTAATTAGTGTTCTTCCCCTTCTAGCTAATTAATTTTATTAATTATGCTATAGCCTTGTTTGATTAATTAATGGATAATCTAAAACCATTTAATTAATTAAATCCATTTTAGCCCTTCTCCTATTGAATAAAATAAATTCTTTATTTTACTTAATTCATTAGCCTTTTATCCTATCCCATTAATTAATTCCTAATTAATTAATACCACCTCCCATTCCCTTTTCTAAATTAATTAATTCCTCCCCTCATTTAAATAAATAATTAATTATTTGAATATGTCCCTTTCCTCCTAACTTCTAACCACCTAACCCTATCCCCATCTAACCTAACCTCTATCCTTACCCTTGGGTTCTAACTACCCTAACCACCTAACCTAACCTCTATTCTTACACTTGGGTTCTAGCTACCTTAACCAACCTTATCCTATCCCTTCTAACCTCCTCTCCCACATTGGTGCACATTCCATATTTTCCAAATATTGGAAAATATTCTATTTTGGGGTGGTTATTCCCCAAATAGACATGTGTCCTTGAGGACACATGTCATTCCTTCCCAAGAAATGTGTCCCTCCTTTGGGACACTTGTCTCTTTCCTTTTAACCACTTATCCTCCTTGAGGAAAAGTGTTGCATTATCTCACCCCCCTATCCTTCCTCTCATCTCCTATTTAAACTATCCCTTTTCTATGCATTTGATCCACCTTCACACAATCGCATCGTCACTCTGCCAAAATTATCACTCAACATTGAATCCATTTGCATAATCACACATCATTTCCATCATCATCATTTGCATCAAATATCATGGAGAAATATCGAGCATTCGAAGATGTCATTGAGCACACATAATATCGATGAATAATCAAATTGAAGCGAGCATTTTGGTTTGCGTTGCATTGTCATTTTTTTTTATCATTCTTATCTTGAGGTGTATGATGTCTTTGTTTGCTTGATTAATTAGCTTGCTTTTTAGTTACTAGTATTTGCACATGTTTTTCATCGCACAAAAACTAATTAAACAATGCAATTTTTTTATAAAAATGATTGTTTAATAAATTAAGAAAATTGATTTGTGATTTTGAGAAGATGAATTCATAAAAAGCATGCAACCTTCTAATACATTAAAATTTAAAAAATTAGGGTTTTGTGAAAATAACCTCTTAATTTAAAAAAAATAAAAAATTTAAATTAGATCTTAGATTGCAAATTTGAATTTGAATTACATTCAAAATTAGATCTGAAACAATTAATCCAAAATTCAAACAACCCACAAGCTCAATTTTAAATTTTAAATTTGGGTTTTTAAAATTAACCTCCAAATTTTTAAATTCACTTGGAAATCAAACTTGTAAATGAAAATTTGAATCTTAAATTGCATGAACAATCAGATTTAAGAACATAAATCATAATTAAAGGTGTAAGGAGTCAAGTTTACATAAATGTAATGGGTAAAAAATTAGGGTTTTCACCATAGAAGGATAAAAACCACTAGTTTTACCATTACATTCAAAAGGGGGGTGAAATCCAATAGATTTAGTCACAAACCAAAAGATAAGGACATGATGCTGATTGGATTTCAAGAGAATTTATTTGTTTACCCTCTTTTGTGAGTTGAATTGCTGAAATTAGGGTAAAGTGTTGAAAACAAAGGTAAAAATGTGGAAAAATTGAGCTATAGATGCGAGAGTGAGACATGCAGCTAGATCTGAGGATTATAAGTAGCTTTGGATCTGATCATCGAAAAATCTCCAAAAATGTCAGGATCAGAATGCTTGTCACTCTAGTCCTCCTAACTTTTTGCATGCCAAAGGGGGTTGATTTGTCTCTGGAAATAATGCCTATTCCAAAGATCACAACTCTGTACCTATTTCCTCTATGTGAAGTTTTGTTTGTCTCCACATAGGATTAGGGTTTCATGAAGTCTTTCATAAAATAGGATGGAAATCTCCACTTCAATGCTTGAATCTTGACTTTGTTGTTTCTCCAAGGCTCGAAGGAAGATTGATTACTTGCTCAATTTCTTGAATACTTGAATGAATGCTTGAATTCCTTGATGTCGTGTGTGTGTTCTTAATGATGTCTTTTAAAATAGCAGGGGAAAGAATCCTTTTATACTTGCCTGTCGGAAAACTTGCTAATTTCTCGATATGAGTTTAAACGGAGCTAGAATTACCACTCAATTTTGAAGGGTTTGAAATAGGGCCCAATTATGGAAGACCAGAGCATGGCACCCTGGTCCTAGTCATGGTGTTCTAGTCCTACCCCAATTTAGAGCTAGGACAAGGTACCATATTGATGTAAAATTAAAAAATGTAGTCATACTTGAGTGATATGAGCAAAATCAGGTCCTAATCAGGCCTAGGGGCACAAATGCTAAGGTAGGAACTCAAATGTGGTCAAAATTGTGTAGGGGTGCAATTTTAAGATGCTACAATATCTTCCAACATTTAATTCAGTATTTACATTCCCCGCTTCAATTCAATTCAAGGTTAATTCCTAAACCAGGGTTTGACCCAATTAAAACCTGTATCCACAACCCTTTTCTCTCTTTCTGTATGCAAGAACTTGAATTAGGTGTTTCAATTGAAGATCCTGGTAGAACAAATGATGACAAATAGATGCAACTTTTACAAGCACAAAAAGTGGAGGACCAAGTAGCCTCACCGCCTTGGTCCCAATAATTTTTCTCATTATTTTGACAAAGGATCTTGTGCGTCTCCATGATTCAAATAATATCCCACTTGTGTGTCCAGAAGTTGCCAGACCATGTCACCCTACCCTCCTGGTCTTAACAATTTGTCTCGAGTTTTTAGCTACAATTTTTTATTTACTTTCTCTTCTTAGCTCTCTGTCTGTGACTCTGTGTGAATTTTGGAACATTTTGTTATCACTGTTTTGGTTCAATTCTCTATTGTTTTTCCCTAGATCCCACTTTACAATTCAAATCCAATTTTGACTTTCTAAAAGGAGAAACATCAAGCAAGTAAATCCAATAAGTATCTCAACCCTTTTCCCTAATTGAATTGTGGCTAGATCTATTAGGTTTACACCCCATTTTAAATGTAAGGTTTTTCTTGTGTAATTGGTGGTTTTACTACCCTAATTGGTGAAACCCTAATTTTACCCACCTTACATTTTGGTGAACCTAACACAATTCTGATTTTCCTTTTCAAATTTGATTTGGGGTGTTTCATAATGGAATTCACTAAATATATTTGGTTTTCTATTTCACGTGTGATTACATTGCTTCTCAGTTATATTTATCGAAGTCATGTGTTGGATAATGGTTCCTTTCACTTTACATTACTTCTTTTTATTCTTAGTACTCTTGCATATGGCATCATTAGAGTTTCAAAGATATTTCCTACTTACAAATCATATCTCAAAGATTTATCAATGTTGTATATTATTTTATGATGATGTTCTTAAGAAAATGCATTGCATAAGTAGATCACATTAAAGCTTTCATAGACAGATAATCCTAGAGATGACATTGAAAAGGCTATCACTTGTACTTCTTCTATGGTATCTCATGAGAATGAGAAAATAATAAATGATCCTATTGATGATCTCTCCAATGGAGAGAAATCATTAAAGAGAAACATGACACCGTCTTCTTCTCATACACATACTCTAGTGCAAGGGGGGAAATGTCAAAATGTTGGTGTATTAATCTCTCTAGATCCTCCTCATTCTCCTAGAGCTTATCTTGATCAAGATATTTGTAAGAAAAATGATATTATGCATTTTATTCATGATCTATCTCCTCAGATAACATTAATAAAAGATGAAGCCTTAGATGATAAGGATCCTTCTCCCCAAACTACCAAAGATGACATAAATAATGATGATAGAAAGGAGAGTTTCCCTACAAAGTGATAGGCCAACAGTGAGGTAAAGAATAAATTAAGTGAAACTTGGCCTAAGTGTCAATCCAAGGATAGTAAGCTTGTGAAAGGTGTCGTGGAAATATGTACAAGGGTTATATAGGTATCGAGCCAAGTGGGGATGAAATGTAGCTAGTAATCAAAATAATTCTGGCAACATGAACTATCACTTCTTAGCGACATGAGTTGTTATTTTCTACTTGAGCAACTGGAAATGCATAGAAATTACAATAAATTCTAGAACAAAAACTCAAAAAACAAAATATAAAATTAAATCTAAAGCACTAGAATCAATTGAATTATTTATAATTACATAAATTATGATACTTGAATGGCACAAACAATGCAAATCTCTCAATCAATTAAAATTATAACACACAATAAAACATACATTGCAAAAATAAAAATAATGTACATTCAATTGATAGTTGAAGAGTGGGCATCCTTCCTCCTAGCTAACCAATTGAGAGAAGCATTCAAAGGATTTCTGAAATCAACTTAGACAAGTATTCCTTTGGTAAATATATTAGTTTTCACATATCTCTCTTGCTTGAATAATGCAATAGCTTTATAACTTTTACATACAAAACAAAACATCTTTTTTATGCTCATTATTGGACATTGTTGCTGCTAGGATATGTTGTTGTCATTGATGTCAACATATTCCTGTGTTTTTGTGTTTCATTGATTGCTGAGAGTTGATCTGGTTGGTTTATCTATTTGATACACCGAATCAAGTATGTGCTAGTTTCATGATGCTATCATGTGGTGATTTGATGGAGTTATGGATTCCGGTTTGAGGATTGGTTTTTCAGTGTTCTCGTGTTTGATCCGTTGTAAAGCTAATGCATTATTCAAGCAAGAGAGATATGTGAAAACTAATATCTTTACCAAAGGAATACTTGTCTAAGTTGATTTCAAAAATCCTTTGAATGCTTCTCTCAATTGGTTAGCTGGGAGGAAGGATGCCCACTCTTCAACTATCAATTGAATGTACATTATTTTTATTTTTGCAATGTATGTTTTATTGTGTGTTATAATTTTAATTGATTGAGAGATTTGCATTGTTTGTGCCATTCAAGTATCGTAATTTATGTAATTATAAATAATTCAATTGATTCTAGTTCTTTAGATCTAATTTTATACTTTATTTTTTGAGTTTTTGTTCTAGATTTTATTGTAATTTCGATGCATTTCTTGTTGCTCAAGTAGAAAAGAACAACTCATGTTGCTAAGAAGTGATAGTTCATGTTGCCAGAATTATTTTGATTACTAGCTACATTTCATTCCCACTTGGCTTGCTACCTATATAACCCTTGTACAGATTTCCACGACACCTTTCGCAAGCCTACGATCCTTGGATTGACACTTAGACCAAGTTGCACTTAATTTATTCTTTACCTCATTGTTGGCCTATCACTTTGTAGGGAAACACTCCTTTATATCATCATTATTTATGTCATCTTTGGTAGTTATGGATGTGGGATGTTTTTTTGGATCTTCATGTGCATCTTCAATTTAGATGGTTCATGATTTGGTGCTCCACAATTTATCTTTCTAGTTCTAGTTGCTACTGTTTGAGTGTTCTTGAGTATTAGCATGTTAATCAATGAAGAATTGATTAAGTGGTGTTGGTGCAGCTATTATGGATGGTTCTAATGTACTTGTTGGTATTTACTAATCATTTCCTATTTTTTTTGCTGATCCATATTTATAATTGTGTGCATTATTGAAGATCTTATGGGTCTGGTGATGTTCTTCATGTTATCCAACATTTTTGGTGGTGTAGTGTGTTGTGGATGATCTTGGCAAGATTTCTGGTGGTGTTCCGTATTTGAGGATTTGATTTGGGTCCATGATACATCATCTTGGTATTGTATTAGTCCGATGGTTGATTTATTTATTGTGTGATGTAATTTTTTAATTAGGTCTTAAGGGTTGAACCGACCTTGTAGTCAAGGTTGATGATTTGTATAAATAGGTGTTATATTCATGTAATTTGGACATTGGTGGTTATTAGAGGTTGTGTCTGCATTATCAGAGAGTGGTGTATGTGCGAATAAGAAAATTCATCTTTCGGTATGAAGTATTGAGCAAAGAGAATTGCAGGGCAGACAAATGTGCTTAACCGGAACTGTCATCAGGCATTTGGAGATGCTATTATTTCAATTCATGTGAACCAGATTGTTGTCTGAATGTTCTTGTAAGATATTGAACCTTCCTTGAGGGTTGTAGCCTTTTGGGTTATTATATTTTAAGCAGCGAGCTCTAGGCAGTGTGCCTGAATGCATGTGCATTCCCCATTGTAATATTTACACATACTACTATAGAGTATCATCTTATTGTGGGCAGGTTCCCACTATGGTTTTTCCCTTAACCAGGTTTTCCATGTCAAAATATTGGTGTTGTGTGTGTTGTTGTTATTATGTTTATATTTTCTCTTGTTGCAGTTGATTAGATCTGAGATTGTGCTTAATTTTTTTAATCCGGTGAAAACTGATTAACCCCCCCCTTTCAGTTTTCCTCCATTGTTGTTTCCAACAGTTGGTATTAGAGCTAGATCCTCTAGAAGATGCTTGACCGCTTGAGGAGATCTGGGATGGCAACCTATGTTTTCAAAAATGAGAGCCTAAGGTTTGATGGAAGCAACTACATTGTATGGAAGGACCAAATGGAGTATCATTTGAAGTGTCTTGGAGATGCTTATTGGAAGATTACAAAGAATACCTACAATGTTCCTCAGAATAGTTTGGTTACTGCAAGTGAGATCAAGGATGCCAAACATAACATAAGAGATAAATAAGTATTGTTGAGTGCCCTGACTGATTTAGAGATGACTAATATGATGGGATTGCATACTACACATGAGATCTGGGAAAAGTTAGAGACTTTGTATGAAGGAGATAAATATGTCAAAGTTGCTAAATTGTAGAGTTTGAAATGAAAGTATGAGATGTTCAAGATGGGAGAATATGAGAATTGTAAAGTAGAAAATTGGATCCTAGTGACTCCCCACCTAGGAGAGAGAAAGGAAGCCACTACGATGATTTTCACTTGGGAGGAAATTTACATTCAAAAGAGGGGTTGAATCCACTAGATGCAAAATGAAGAGAGATAAGGATTTTAATACTATGTGGATTGCAAGTGGTTGAAGTGCGATTTACCCTCTTTTGTAAATGAGAAAGTTGACTTGTTGATTATGTGGGAAAGAGAGAAGAAATGAGTGAAATGAGGAGTTACCAGTTCAGGATCACATTGTAACTTTAGATCTGAGCTAATTAAACTAATGCGGATCTGCCTTGCAAATTTGGAGAAAAGTCGTTGATACCATGGCGGGAATGTACATGGTCTACCACAAATTCCACGAAATGAAAAGGGTTCTTCTATCTCTGCAAATAAAGTCCAAACCTTCAATTACAGTTGTGCACCTACAACCTACACACATAAAAGAGAATAAAGGGGGGTTGTGGATAGGGTTTTGCCTCAGTCAAACCCTGGTTGAGGAATCAACCTAGAAAGAAAGTAATTGCAAATGCTTGAATGTAAACAATGGAGATGTATACCTTGTAGATCTACAATTTGTTGATAATGATTGCTTTGCTTCTTAAATGTAACCATAAATGTTGTATAAAATGGCATGTAACATGACAAAACCCTAACACACACACATGCTTGCAAATGAATGGTGTAATGTTGCTCCAATGGATGAATGAAGAAGAATTGAATGCTTGATGATGCCCTTCAAATCTTGTATCTTCTCCTTACGCTCTCTATCTGTCTTTTCATTGTCCATCCATCTATCATTCGTCCTTGAATGAGGGTATTGAATTCCCTTTTATACATGCCTCAAGGATTAACTTTCAACCATTGAAGGCCGACAAAGAGGAATAACAAACCCCGAAGACAAGAAGTGCATAAGAGATCAGGCAACCCACACGTAGGACCACCCTAGGAGGTGGGGACAGGGGAACCATGCCACCATCCTAGGGGGGACAAGGGCACCACGCCCCTATCCTGCCCTATTTCAAGGCCCAGACAAGGTCTAGAGAAAATACACGACATGAAGGAGGAAGGGAGAAGGGTTGGAAATGCATAAATAGGTCCCGTTTAAGGAAGGAGATGTTGTCACCAAGGTGAGGATCCCAAATGTGGTTAAAATTGCAAGGGTATCAATTTTATGACTCTACAAGAACATATCATCATTTATGGCTAAAGTGAATGAACTTGTCATTAACATTAGATGTGCCGGTGGAACTTTTGAAGAAGATGAGATTTTGCTAAGGTCTTGAGATCTTTGCCTCCTGATTACAAATCTAAAGTTGTTGCTATTGATGAGATCCAGACTGTGACCACTATGACAAGAGACACGTCGGTTGGTAAGATTGTTGCATTTGAGTTGAGTGAATTTGGAGAATGACATGGTAAATCTAAGACTACATTTAAATCCTCTGAATCCGCGAAGCAGAAGTATGATCCAGGAGAAAGTTCATCTAGGGTTTTCAGAAATGAAATGGAAATGAGAGATATGGAAGAATAGGAAAGAGAGTTGGATGATCTTAAAGCACTTATTGCTTGGAGATTGCCTAAGGGAGCCTATAAGTATGATGGGAAGTTACCTTTAAAATGTTTTTCTTGTAATAAGATAGGACATTTTGCTTCTAGGTGTCCTGAAAGAATGTCAAAGTATGATAAGCATGATAAATCTGATAAGCATGATAGATATGAGAAGCATGACATAAATGATAAGCCTTATAAGCCTAACTGAAAGTACAAATTATTGTCACGGGGAAGTATAAATTTGATTATAGGCCAGCTTCCTATTTGATCACCTAAAAACTTAATTGAATTTATGAGAAAAGGAAAGAAGGATATGCATAAAATGAAACTATTTCTAAAAAGGTAATCCACCAATGACTGAAACTGGCTTGCAAATGCTTACAAACCTTACAAAATACTCAGATAATGAATCTTTGTAATCTCACAACTCAAATATGCATGCTTGCAAAAATGATTCATATGAAAGGTCTAAACTTTTATATGTTTTCAGGAGGAAAACACTGTTATTTTCATAGCTTCAAACATCAAATATAACAACACATTCACTGACCTGCACTATAACATGTTGCATATGATAATAACACTGAGGCAATAAGATGAAAAGAAGGATTCTATAAAAATCACAAAAATTCACTCTAAGAACTCACACACAATGCTTGAACAACACAAATTTGAGAAGGGAAATGGACTTCTTTATTGATCAATAGGAGATATCTGCATTACAAATTTGGAAAAACTCATAAGAAATGAGTTACAGGAGCATGAAAAACTGGTGCTACACAAGTATATGAAACTCTAGAACTTCAGAACTCTAGAACATTTGAACTTAGAGTGAAAAACCAACACTTATACAAACAACCTCCAAAATTCAAAATTTGAATTTTGGCTCTCAAAAATATGTGTTTTCATCTCTCCACCAAATCAAGACTCTAACTGAAAGAAAAACTCCTCCAAAAATGCATAAGGAGTAGCCGGACTGAACACAACTCCTTGGGTCGAATTCAATTGAAAATCCCTCAAAATTAGGGATGCAACTGATATAATCAAGTAGTTGAGTGTTTCAAAACACTCCTTAACTGAAACCCAACCCACTAGGATTCTTTAATTGGAGTTAAACTCACAATTAGGTGACAAATCACCTAATTTTGCTCCTATGAGTTGACACAACTCTAAAAACACCAAAGTTATCTCCTAGACTTGTGCTTCAAAGACCCCACGTACTCCCTCTTGCATTTCAAAAATATCTCTTATTCAAAGTGATTTATAAGTATCACCTTTAATAAAGATTTACAAATAAACTACATGCAATAATTACTAGAGTTTTGAGAGGAATTCTAAATAAGTGTTCAACAAACACTTAAAAGATTTTTTTTTAATTTTTTTTTTTTGAAGATCTTAAAGTCTACAAACGTTTATTTCCTAGGGTACTTCACTATTATCATCCTGCTTCATGGGTCTTTGATATTTCTCTACTCCACTTTTTTGAACTGTGACTATGATGAAGGAGCATATGCTGATTTTTATTACTTCAAAATATTCACCCTACTACACTACTATGACAATGTTCTACCCAATATGCTGCTATCTTCATTGTGCTTTCAAACTGATCATTATGCATTAATATTTTGTTGAATGTAGCTGCTCTGTTGCTAGAGTATGAAAGTCTTACCACTCTCCTCTAATGAAGTTTATTGTCTTTTACATTGTATTGGATCTGCCTTAAGAGACAGATGATCTCTTTTGCAAATAGGGCTGAGACTGTTCCTATGACAATCTATCTTTTACTCAAACCTCTATTGTCATCACACATCTGCTCTATATTTTTGAAAACATATCCATGAAGTTTTATTACTTCTTTTCATGCTCTTTGTGGTGTATGACTGTACTATAGCATGTGAAAGTATTCATTCAATAACTTTTCATAAGAACATGTTGGGCTCAACCCTTGTGGGAGCCACATTTTACCCCACGTGCTCTAATTCAATGAACAAAAAGTTATTTTTCGTGTCTGCACATGAAGCAAATAAGTTAGACAAAAAATGCATTTGATGATGATTTGATCTGGCACTTGCTTTCCTAGATCTATATGGCATGCTGACTGCTAGTATGCATACGAGGGATGTGTTATGTGTTTGTAAATGCATGTGTATATAAGAAATGATGGCTCTCATTGCTCTAACACAATTTTCCTCAAATGCAGGTACTCAAGTGGATGCAAGATGGACGATGAACCAAGGATAGCACAAGGGAACTCAACTAGGACTCGTCATTCAGGCAATGATGAGTCACCCTCTCTTATGTACATTTACATTTTATGCATTTATAAATACATAATATTTTCTTTATGTGCATACATATCAGTTAGTCTCGTGGCTTGTGCGAGACATTACACATTCCTATCAATAAAGACTACTCTTTTTCAAAAAAATGTGCTCTCATATCGTTCTAAGGTTGAAAATCCTGGAAATGTAATCTTCTTTTCTCTTTTCATGTGCATGAATGTAATAGTAGCATAATAAATATGTACCTTTTGTATGTTAAAAAAACTGAAGCTCTACCCGATTGAGCTTGCTAGCGAAAATAGGTAACATTTTTGGCGACATCTGCTATATGTTTGCCTGCTAAACATCTTGACCAGCTGCCTTAAGATTTCCATTGGGCACAAAGTCATTTGAACTTGTCAATACTAAAAACACAACTCATGACAGAACAAGAGCTCTGAAATCTCTTCAAACCTGTCCTAACCTATTGAGTACAGGTGTGTGGTTTATGATAGTGAGCTTGACACCTTGCTATCATGAATTATACATGTGTATTTGATAGATTAGGGCAAGGCAACAACAAAATGCCTCTTCTAAAACATTGCATACTGTTATAACTTACTGTAGCTTTAAGGAGGAGATATGTATTGTGTGTGACAGGGAATACCTGAATCTTTGTTTCATATAATGGATACCTTCCTTTTGTAACTACAATGCATTACAACAGTATGATCTTTATTTTTCTTTTAGCACTGTGCTCAAGGCACTTAGGGAAAATGAAAACTACAACTAAAAAACTTATCCTACACTAGCAACAAGACCAAACTTAGCTAAGCAAAACCATTTACAGGATGACTGAAGTAGCTGCCCTTTCTTCTCAACTTATTATGAGTTGCATGCTTTAGGACAACTAAGAAAAAATGATACACAAAAAAATATTCAGCAAGATGAAGTACTATCCCCTAAAAGAGGTGAACAAGTCCATCTACCTGACCAAATTGATCATATTCTTTGTTGCTCCAAAGAGGATAAGAGAGTTGGACAAACTCTTGTTCAGCTACAAATGCATCCTTGACACCATCTCCAACTAAAACTTCATGTGTGGGTGCTTTATTGGACTCCATCTGGGCTAAGTATATAATAAGACAACCCCTTGTAAGGACAAAGCTTGGGCTTTCCTTGATTATCTCCTGGTTGTGTCAAGCAACCAAGGCACATGCTCACTCACTTGATGTACATATTCTTGCTTTGAATGAACACTCATTCCTTCAATGGAGGAAGGAAACTGTCCAAACAATGAAGTGACTTCTTCCGACACACTTGCAATTAAAACATCATTCTCAGGCTCTTTTATACACCCGAAAGGAAGTTGTTTATGGTCCTCATTATCACTCAAAGGACACTCTAATTTAGGCTCATCTTTCTCAATGAAGGCAGGCAAATGCTCAAACAATGAACTAACCTCTTGAAAACAACCTTGAATGGGCATATCAACTCCCAACTATTTTGTACAATAAAAAGGAATCTCCTCCAACTAGTTATGACCTTGCAACTCAGGTTCATGAGGATCCACCTATTGTTTTAGCACCTCTAAAAGTTGTTGTTCCAGACCATCAAGGTTATCATATTCTTGTGGTTCTTTGCCATCCAACTTTGAACAAAATTTCTCAATAATGTCAAAGCACAACTCTTCATAGAGATCAACATTAGCCTTCTCATTTATAGTATGCTTGAAAACATTAAAGCTTATATCTTGAAAAAAGGTATCAAGTTCAGTTTTATGTTGTTCCTCCGAGTCTAATGTTATATTATTGAGTTGATGACCATTGGTCATCAACTCACCACACTGTCTTTTGGCTTCTTGTTGCCTTGAATCCTCATCATTGTCAACAAAAGCAGGTAACTCATCAATCCAAGTTGAAGGTTGGTCCTTTGTAATAACATTTTTCACTCCATCACCATTTTCTTCAGGACGAACTATAGAGACATCTTCCTCACTTTTAATAGAACAAAGAAATTTATTAGTTAGAACATTCAAGGATTCAATTGAATAAGTTGTCTCTTGTCCAATCCTTTGTTGTTGTTGCCTTTTATATTGCTCCATAGCTAAATGCAACAAGTTTATATCTTTAGTCTCCTCCATATTATGTGAGTTGTGTTGGTTAATGGGAAGCTCTAGAACAGTAGGAATTGTTTGAATTTGTTCCTCTTTTGCAACAACTCTTTGCTTTTCAAAACTCTCTTCAAATAACTGGCATTCATACTCTAAATAAGCCTGACTTTCTTGCACCTGAGCAGACAAAAGCTTTATTTTCCCCTCCTTATAAGATATCTCCCATTCAAGACCCTCTTCAAATTGTATCCTCTGTGTCTTCGACCTTTGGTTACAAAAATAGGTCTGTTCGGCCATTTCTTGTTGCTGCATAATGGTCTTTTCTGCTTCTTGATGTCGACCATCATATCAAACATGTGTGAGAATGTCCTAGTGACATCATTAATCTGCATAAGTTCAAACCCTTGGCTCAAAGCCCACAACACATGGTCAAACTATTGGAATAAGTCTAATACAACATGGTAAGGATGGCTAGGAGGCTAATTATGCAAATAGTCATGTTGGTTAGCACCAAAAACCTCATCTTGGGGTTGATTTTGATCATATACTAGATGATAATGAGATTGAGTAGGGATAGGAGGATGGAAAACATGATGAGAATATCGATATTTTGCTATTACAAGGTCATTTTGAGCAAAACTTGTAGCATCCTCAACATGATATGGTTGATAGGACTACGTAGGCACAACATTTTCATGAAATGGTGAATGGAAAGACATATTACCATTATAATGTTGATAACTAGAAATTGCAAAGATAAGACATGAAACAATAGCAAGCCTAGACAACAAACCCCATTTAATTTCAAGTATCTGGACTGCTAAAACCAGCTGTTATAGGGTTGGAGTCGCCATGGTGTTGTTTGCACTACCTCCAAAAGCTGATAAAACTGAGAAAAATACTCAATTTCTCAGTACTGTGATATTCTCAATGATGCACTGGCTTTTCTGCTACTTCCCAAATTTAGAGTCGCCATGATAAGTTGATGTTAACCTCTGAAAGGCTTGTAACTTACTGGCTTCATATCAAAAACCAGCAGTAACATGTATTCATTACACTATCCTGACTCGAGCAGTCCCACCGGGCGTACCAAAAACTATTGTCACAGGGATTTGCACCCTATGCAAGCTTGAATTTCCTGCAATCCCATGACACATTGGACTACTCTTAGGCTATGGGTATCCTATTATGAGAGCAGACCTCGGGATTATAGACCGACTTCCTATTTGATCACCTAAAAACTTAATTGAATTTATGAGAAAAGGAAAGAAGGATATGCATAAAATGAAAGTATTGCTAAAAAGGTGATCCACCAATGACTGAAACTGGCTTGCAAATGCTTACAAACCTCACAAAATACTCAGATAATGAAGCTTTGTAGTTTCACAACTCAAATATGCATGCTTGCAAAAATGATTCATATGAAAAGTCTAAACTTTTATATGTTTGCAGGAAGAAAACACTGATATTTTCACAGCTTCAAACATTAAATATAACAACACATTCACTAACCTACACTATAACATATTGCATATGATCATAACACTGAGGCAATAAGATGAAAAGAAGGATTCTATAAAAATCACAAAAATTCACTCTAAGAACTCACACACAATGCTTGAACAACACAAATCTAAGAAGGAAAATGGACTTCTTTATTGATCAATAGGAGATATCTACATTACAAATTTGGAAAAACTCATAAGAAATGAGTTACAGGAGCATGAAAAACTGGTGCTACACAAGTATATGAAACTCTAGAACTTTTGAACTTAGAGTGAAAAACCAACACTTATACAAACAACCTCCAAAATTCAAAATTTGAATTTTGGCTCTCAAAAATATGTGTTTTCATCTCTCCACCAAATCAGGACTCTAACTAAAAGAAAAACTCCTCCAAAAATGCATAAGGAGTAGCCAAACTGAACACAACTCCTTGGGTCGAATTCAACTAAAAATCCCTCAAAATTAGGGATGCAACTGATATAATCAAGTAGTTGAGTGTTTCAAAACACTCCTTAACTAAAACCCAACCCACTAGGACTCTTTAATTGGAGTTAAACTCATAATTAGGTGACAAATCACCTAATTTTGCTCCTATGAGTTGACACAACTCTAAAAACACCAAAGTTATCTCCTAGACTTGTGCTTCAAAGACCCCACGTACTCCCTCTTGCATTTCAAAAAAATCTCTTATTCAAAGTGATTTATAAGTATCACCTTTAATAAAAATTTAAATAAACTACATGCAAGAATTACAAGAGTTTTGAGAGGAATTCTAAATAAGTGTTCAACAAACACTTAAGAGATTTTTATTTTTATTTTTATTTTTTTGAAGATCTTAAAGTCTGCAAACCTTTATTTCACAGGGTACTTCACTCTTATGATTCTGCTATAGGGGTCTTTGATATTTCTCTACTCCACTGTTTTGAACTATGACTATGATGAAAGAGCATATGCTGATTTTTATTACTTCAAAATATTCAACCTACTACACTGCTATGACAATGTTCTACCCAATATGTTGCTATCTTCATTGTGCTTTCAAACTGATCATTATGCATTAATATTTTGGTGAATGTAATTGCTCTGTTGCTAGAGTATGAAAGTCTTACAACTCTCTTCTAATGAAGTTTATTGTCTTCTACATTGTATTGGATCTGCCTTAAGAGACAGATAATCACATTTGCAAATAGGGCTGAGACTGTTCCTATGACACTCTATCTTTTACTCAAACCTCTATTGTCATCACACATCTGCTCTATATTTTTTAAAACATATCCATGAAGTTGTATTACTTATTTTCATGCTCTTTGTGGTGTATGACTATACTATACAATCGGAAAGTATTCATTCAATAACTTTTCATAAGAACATGTTGGGCTCAACCCTTGTGGGAGCCACATTTTACCCCACATGCTATAATTCAATGAACAAAAAGTTATTTCTTGTGTCTGCACATGAAGCAAATAAGTTAGACAAAAAATGCTAGTATGCATATGAGGGATGTGTTATGTGTTTGTAAATGCATGCGTATATAAGAAATGATGGCTCTCGTTGCTCTAACACAATTTTCCTCAAATGCAGGTACTCAAGTGGATGCAAGATGGGAGATGAACCAAGGATTACACAAGGGAACTCAACTAGGACTCGTCATTCAGGCAATGATGAGTCACCCTCTCTTATGTACATTTACATTTTATGCATTTATAAATATATAGTATTTTATTTATGTGCACACATATCAGTTAGTCTCGCAGCTTGTGCGAGACATTACACATTCATATCAATAAAGACTACTCTTTTTCAAAAAAATGTGTACTCTCATATCGTTCTGGAGGTTGAAAATTGTGGAAATGTAATCTTCTTTTCTCTTTTCATGTGCATGATTGTAATAATAGCATAATAAATATGTACCTTTTGTATGTTAAAAACACTAAAGCTCTACTGATTGAGCTTGCTAGCAAAAATAGGTAACACAAATATCAGAAGAAGTGTTATTATGTTGTTGATGAAGGTGTGACAGATGAAGAGTCTAAGAATGATGAATTTGTATTTATTACTATCAAGGAAGATAATCTGGTACTAGTGAGTTCTACAAGCTGTATTGTTGAGGAGAAAGCTTTAGATGGAAAGATTGAAGAAAAAGATGAATGGGTAATTGACATCGGTTGTTCACATCATATGACAAGTGATAAAACTAAATTTGTGAATATGGAAAAGTATGATGGTGGTATAGTGATATTTGGAGATGATAAAGCTTGTGTAATTCATGGAAGAGGTTTTATTTCTCTTGATGGTAAGAATAATACTGATGATGTCTTATATGTTGAAGGCTTGAAGTGTAATCTTTTGAGTGTTGGATAGATGGTTGATAAGGGATATGATTTGCAATTCGAATGGTAAATGCAAAATTCAGAATGCCTCTAGTATAGAGATTTCATAAGAAACTAAGACTAAAGGTAATATCTTTCATTTGAATGTTGGTGAGGAAAGTTATTTGATTGCTTAGATAGATGAATATTTGGTTGTGGCATAGAAGGACATGTCATGTTAATTTTGACTACATAATAAGGATAAGTTCTACTCAAGATGTTAGAGATTTGCCTAAGATTGTGAAACCTTCTAATCCGGTATGTAAAGAATGTCAATTGGGAAAGTAAACAATAATTCCATTCAAAAGTAAGTTGTATACATCTAATGAGTTGTTGGATCTTGTGCATACTGATTTGTGTGGTCCTACAAGAGTGAGGAGTATGCAAGGTGACAAATATTTCATGTTGTTAATTGATGACTACTCTATAATGATGTGGGTTACCTTTCTAAGGGAAAAATCAGAAGCACTTGAGAAATTCAAGATATTCAAGGCTAAGGTGGATATTGAGACATGATTGAAGTTGAAATGTCTGAGATCTGAAAGAGGAGGATAATTAACATTTGATGAGTTTGATTCACTTTGTGAAAATAATGGAATTAGAAGACAATTATCTTCTCCTAGAACCCCTCAATGGAATGGAGTTGTTGAAAGGAAGAATAAAACTATTTTGGATGTTGCTAGAACTTTGTTCATTGAAGAGAATGTTCTGTAGACCTTTTGGAGAGAAGTTGTTAGCATTGTTGTATACACTTTCAACTGAGTGCATATAAAAGGTGATTCTAGTAAGACTCCTTATGAGTTATGGTTTGGTCATGTTCCTACAATTAGATATTTCAGAATTTTTGGAAGAAAATGTTATATCAAAAGAGATGAGGATATAGGAAAGATGAAAGATGTGATGAAGGAATCTTCTTGGGTTATTCTACTAAGCGAAAGGCCTACCGATGTTAAAATAAAAGGTTGAGAAAGATACTGGAAAGTGCAAATGTGAAGGTTGATGAATGTCATGAGAAGTAGATCATAGCATGCAGATATGAGTTTGATGATCAAGATGTTATTTCAAAGCAAGTACATACTGAGAGCCTAAAGAAGAATGATACGGTAGAGACAGTTAATCCAAATATTTCTATGGCCAGTGAAGAAGTTCAAGAACTTGAGAATTAGAACAATTAGGAGACTTTGAGGTATGTAAGATTAAATCATTCAAAAAATCAGATTATTGGTGACAAAAATAAAGGTGTGATGACTAGGAGAAGGATTGTTGTTGAAGAGATATGTTTTATTTCCAAGATTGAGCCTAAAGATTTTGTTGAAGCTTGTAAAGATGAGAATTGGATAAAAGCTATAGAAGAAGAGTTGAATCAGATTGAGAAGAACAATACATGGGAACTTGTTCTAAGACTTAAAGACAAGAATGTGATTGGTACTAAATGGGTGTTCTGGAATAAACAGAATGAAGTCGGTGAAGTGGTAAGAAATAAAGCAAGACTGGTATGTAAATGATATTCACAGATGTAAGGTATTGATTATGAGGAGATTTTTTCTCTGGTAGCTAGAATTGAAGCTATTAGATTACTTCTTGCATATGTTGCTTATAAGAATTTCAAGTTGTATCAGATGGATGTGAAGGCAGACTTTTTGAATGGTGATTTGGAAGAGGAATTCTACATTGAGCAACCAAATGGATTTTCATTATTAGATGAAGGAGACATGGTATGCAGATTGAAGAAAGCATTGTATGGACTTAAACAAGCCCCTAGAGCTTGGTATGCTAGATTGGACATGTATTTGATGAAGTTGGGATTCTGTGAAGGTACCGCTGATAGTAATTTATACTTTAAAGTTGATAATGATAACATTTTGATTGTTGAAGTTTTTGTTGATGACATTATTTTTGGAGGAGATGATGATTTAAGTGAGAAATTTGCTGATGATATGCAGAAAGAGTTTGAGATGTCTATGATAGGTGAGATGAAATTCTTCTTAGGATTGCAGATTACACAGATTGATAAAGGCATTTTCATTTCTCAATCTAAGTATGTGAAGGAATTATTGAAGAAGTTTGGGTTAGTTGATTCCCAACCTGTTGGAACTTCTATGATGATTGGATGCAAGTTGTCTAAGCATGATGAATCTTAGAAAGTTAATCAGACCTTGTATAGATCTATGGTTGGTGGACTTCTATACCTAACTCAGACTAGACTAGATATTATGCATGTTATTTGTCTTTGTGCAATATTTCAAGATGATCCTAAAGAAAGTCATGTTACTGTCTTGAAGAGGATTTTCAGATACTTGAAGGGGACAATTGACTATGGTTTTTGGTATCCAAACAATGACGATTTCATGTTATGTGCTCCTACTAATGTTAATTGGGTAGGTGATGTTGATGACCGGAAGAGCAAAAATTGATGGAGCATTCTTTTTGGGAAATACGTTAGTTTCATGGGCAAGTAAGAAGCAAGATGTTATTTCTCTATCTACTACAAAAGTTGAATACATTATTGCTGCTAGAAAATGTACTCGGGTAGTTTGGATGAAGCAGATGTTGAGGGGCATTAGAGTCATTTATGATGAGCCTACTATTATATATTGTGATAATTCAAGTGCTATTAATATTTCCAAGAATCTGGTACTACATTCTAAAACAAAGCATATATAAATCAAGTATCATTTATTGAGGAAGAAAGTCAACGAGAAAGAAGTCAAATTAGAGTATGTATCCATAAAGGATCATATTGCAGATGTTTTTACTAAGCCTTTGCCTGCAGATACATTTGTATATTTGTGTTGGTTAACAGATTTTCCCCTTTCTTTAAATTATATTTTGAATTACAATATGACTCATGCACACCCTTTTATGAAAGGAAAACAAATAAACCAACAGTTGGGTGAACTGATTATAGGCTCATCCTCTACATTAGAGGGCAACTCCTCGTGAGATTTATAATGAATTTTTATGCAAAAAACTTTGAAATGAATACACTTTTAACCAGAAAGCACGAAAGACTTTCACATTCATTCATCAACACAAAAGAATGCTTACAAAACAAAAATGAAAGAATATCTTGAAGATCTATTTCAAATGTAGAGTTCACAGACTCCTACTTCCACACATGTTCATTCCATAAACCCAAATTAAAGTAAACTCAATGCAGTGTAAATAGTGATTGATTCTCTCTCATGTCTCACAGGACAAGGGGGATCAGTGTCATTAAAACAACAATGAGGATTACCCATAAATGATGAAAATCAATGAATCCACAAACATAGAGAGAACTAGTAAAACAAAATGATAAATTTCATGCATCAAAATATATTCCAACAGAAATCGCTGATCCTTCAAACAAACAGATTCTAAATATTTTATTCAAAATATCATTTTCATTCAAAATACTAGAAATATCAATTTTTGAGAAATCCAAGGAAATCAAATTTGTTCCTCCAAATCACAATTTTTCGGACCATTACATCAAACTAACTTCTATTATAAATAGCCTCCAAGCTAATAGTTTGTTACATCATAACTAAAATTTTAACTTTAACCACAGGTTAAAGAAATTGTTTGCTAAAAAGAAAAAGAAACTAATACAACAACCATAGATCGGCTAACAGCTCATCCCTTGGTTTATTAGGAATCCATCGTGATAAGGAAGCTGATGATTTATCCTGCTTTGCTGCGGAACTATGCATGCGTGCAACTAAGAAGTTCAGGATGACTTGGAAATAGGGGAGTCCAATATGAAAAATACATTTCTTCCAAAACTCCTTATCCATGTTTACCTGTGACACCTTTGCCTTATGTGCCTCCAAATGATCAGAACAAACCGTGAGCATTGATTGTATTCTAGCCACCTTTGAGAAATCATCTGTAAAGGATTTTTTTTCCCTGATGAACTGTATCCTTTCCTGGAAGATTTTCACCATATCTATCGAAGCTTTGATTATCTGAGCATCTTCTTTCATAAGTTGGATGTCAATGCACTTAAGATCTTTTTGCATTGTTTCAATTAGATTTGTCAACCCTTTCAGCAATCTTGTAGATTCCTCATGGCCCTGTTTGATGATTGATTTTCGCCACTCTACATTCTTCTTCGACACATATAGTACATTGTCATCCAAACTCTCCACAGGTTTCTTAGCCAAGAACTTAATCACACCAATTTTTTGTACATCATTCATTTGCACAAGTACTGCCACCCACTTAGTCCTTTCCTTCTCCCAGGCAACAACTTCTAATTCCAATTCCTTGCTTACAGTCATAAAATCTTCATATACTTTTACTAGACTAACAATATAATCTGAGCCTTGTTGTATTATGAGATCAAGTTATTTATTGAACATCTCCGCCACCATTTTGTTCCTTTGAACCTGATCTAACATCTTTTGGTTCACTAAAGACTGGTCAAAGGATACTGCCACTTGTGACAAGGGTTGAGGACTTGGATGGTGTATAGCATTAATGTATTCAGCCATTTGGGTGATGATTTGCTTCAAATCCTTTTTATCATTTTTATCCTTCCATGATCTAGAAATCATCCTCTTTGTGGAGGATTCTAAGTGTTTGACATCAACCGCTTGTGAAGCAACCCCCAAAAAAACTTTCTTCGCACTTAGGTCATCTTCAGTGGCTTTGTTTGAGTCTCTACCTGGGATAGGTTTAGCTATCTTGGTTGTCCAATGACCTGTTGTCTCATCTACCTCAAGCATTGTCTGTGTTTTAATTTTCTTTGGCTTGGACACTTTTCCAAGGCACTTGCTAACCATATCTTTCATAGGAATTATGATTGGGACCACACTGCGTTTCTTCCCAATGGAAGCCTCTAACCATCACGAAGTGCTTGAAGTTTCTTTGGACAGAGGGGTTGTCTGAGTACTCAGTGAATTCACAATAGTTAGGGTTCTCATTGGATTCAACTCACCCTCTGGTTCTTTACCCGTGTTCATATCTTGTGTCGGGGGTTCATTCAATTCCTGTCGCTCCATTATTATTTCAATTTCCTCACTTGGATCCAAGTCTACAACGATTTGGATCAATGTTGGCTCTTTAATATACTTCTTGCTTCTTGCTCAAGTCACTCAAACTGGTCAGGAACTCAACAGGGACTTTTTTGATCTTCTATGTTGAATTTCTTCAACAACTGGCTTTGTATCACCTGCAACATCAACAATCTTGTTAGCAGTTGAAATAGGAAGTTGAGTTGTTGCATGCGAAGCAACTCTTAGTTCATGGGAAGAAATGAGTGATCCTTTTCTTAATTTATGATCTCCTAACCATTTCTCAGTTCTCCTTATAAGATTGTAAGTCCTAGCCTGGATGTTTTCATCTTCTTTTTTATCCTAGTCAATCTCAGGGATTGGCTGCCCTTGAACTTCCTTATTAAATTCAGGATCTAGAACATCCTCCCCTATTTCCTCTTGTACTCCAGACACATTGATAGGAAGTCTCATGGTTATTACTTGTTGTAGAGTAAATATTGACCATAGTCTCTTCCTTACTTCGTACTCATCACTACAATTTTCCCAGTAATCTTCCAACTGGGGTTCATGACAAAAGTGTTCATCTACATTTAGGTTTTCCATAGCATAGCCTCTGCTATCAAAATTCTGTATAGAAGCATAGGGCTGAAAATTCATCTTCTTAAATTCCAACTCCAAATTCAAAGCATCAGACACAGACTTACAGCTGTAGTATCCAAGTTCAACAGGAAAGGTAACTCCAGATTTACCTTTTGCGCCTAACCTTTTATCAATATGAGCTAGTTGTCTCTTCACTTCAATGAGTACATAGCTATAAAAGGCATACCTAGGTAGCTTGAATGGTTCACCTTCAAAACCACCTACTCGAAGATAGATAAACCTAGGAAATTGAATGAAGAAGGTGCCATATATACTTATCAATTCCATAGATTCAACTGACATCCTTTTATTGACATCACCATGTAGTTCAAAAGCAAGTCTTCTTGAAAAGACACCATTCCATCTGACAATATGTTCCACATACTTTTGTTGTTGTAATAAATGATAGTAATCATAGACTTTCATACCATCCACCCATGGTTCATTGAGCAAGCCGTGCCAATCTCTGGTACAGGCTAATATGTAGAATAGATAAGAAGACATATAAAATCTAGACATGCCCACAAAATTACTTAAACCTTCATGGAGTCTCTCTGTAATTACTTGTGCCCAGTCAATATATCTATCACCTAATAGAAGCACCTAAATATAAAAAAATATCCAGTCCTCCCAATAAAAGGAGTGTGAATTCCCTTTTAGCCTATTCAATAGTATAACAATGTCTCACACTTCTGTGATGAAGTGCTCCCTGGTAAGGGGCTTCGACAGCCATGACCCACCCTTTTGAACTTTGAGGAGCTAGTTTCTTGCAATTATGCTTCTATATTTACTTTTCTTCTTAGAGAAGAAAGCGTATGAGGTCCCAATTGACCAGTCCTCATATGACTCCTTATGCGGGATTCCCATCGCTGCCATTATTGTTTCCCTGTTAATATCAATTAACAACTTGCCACTACTAGTTCTTATACATGTGTTTGCAACATCATACCTATTAATACATGATATTACAAAATATGGGCATGGGGCAGCAAGCGGAAATGCGGTGGCTTCAACGAGACCGCTTCTTACAATTTTCTCCATTATTGAACAAACTTCAGGGTTTTTGGCTCTTTCTAAGAAATCCCCTAGGCCAGCATGAGCTAAAGAAGTATCATCTAATTCTGGCAGTATGCTCACCAAACATGATGCTCGACCAAGTTTCGGTAGTATCAGCCTCATAATTCCTACTTATACTTTTATCAAGAAATTCTAAAGCATGATGGAATTCTACTCCAACAAACCAAAGATTTTCTTCTTACACTGACAAATCTTCTGAACTAAAGAAATACAGTATAGGGAAATTGTCTGAACTCACCTATTACCACCATGAATCCATGAAACCCTCTTAGGAATGTAGAGCTAAATTTACCTTCAGCGTCTCCAGTTCATTCAATTACAACAACTACAACCTTTACAAATTTGCTTATGAATTTACATGTCTTTTTAAGCAAACGGGAAGAGGAATTGAGAAAAATATACACACGCTTCATAATGATTCATTCAAATGTGTGACGTAACAGTGATATGACTGTAAACCTAACACTTTTTTAATTTCCCATCACCTCTGCACAAATAGTTAATGTCCTCATGATTACTTTCCAAATTTAGAATTTTAAACTGTTAGGTGTCGAAAATATTCCTTCCTACAACGCTGCCTCCAATGTTATCACAATCCTTAGAATCAGCTTAGAGTGATATGACTGAAAACCTGACACTTTATTAATTGCCCATCACCTCCACACAAATAGTTAATGTCCTCATGATTACTTTCCAAATTTAGAATTTTAAACTGTTAGATGTCAGGAATATTCCTTCTTACCGCGTTGCCTCCAGTGTTATCACAATCCTTAGAATCAACTTAGAGTGAACTTTTTGAACCTTGAACCATCTCACAAGGAGTTCAATGGTTCAAGTTCATTCAGTGATAACAATAGTGAACTAGCGGCTCAAAACAATATCGGGAACGAGCAATAACCATAACTAACAAGTGAGAGGACTTCGAACTTTGAACCGTTGAAACGAGAATACAAATGGTTCAAGGTTCAAGTTCAATATCGACTTAAACACGTTTACACTTGCTCGTTAAATAACATTACATAGCCGTGACTCATGCAAAAGGACCTTTTGAACCTTGAACCAAAAAGGTTCATGGGTTCAAAGTTCAAAACACATAACGATAACACACTTTCTTTAGTTAAGACAAAGGCCACTAAAGACACTACCTAAAATGCGCTTTGAACCTTGAACCTTTTGAATTGTTTAAAGGTTCAACGACATAGGTTCAAAGCGAAGAAATACAAAGACCGAAAAGAAAAGAGACACCATAAGGTCACCCGCAAGCTTGAAATTTTAATTAAAAAATTTAGGGGACGCTAACAATCTGAAAAAATAAGTTGGGGGTTTTTGCCCCTCTTGATGAGAACTAGATGCATTGAGATGCATCAATTCGGTGGACCTCATAGTCTTATCTTCTTATCCGGATTGATGAGCAGGTGCTGCTACTCAACAGAAGTAGTAAGTGATTGATTCAGTTGTTCAAATTTGTGAGATTGTTCTAAGGGACAAAGATTATCTAGTAATAGGGGGAGAGAATAATTATTTGTATGTGTCTTTGGCATTGTTGTCAAAGGCAGAGGGAAGCATGTGAAAAACAAACTTATCTTGGAAGCTTTGTGTGCATGATATTAGGGGGAGATTGTTGGAGATTGATGGTGTTGATTTCTTTCTTTGTGTTGATTGTTTTTCACATTCATATATTGCCATCAATGCCAAAGTGGGAGATTGTTGGACATTGCTACTGCTAGGATATGTTGTTGTCATTGATGTCAACATATTCCTGTGTTTTGGTGTTCTGATGATTGCTAAAATTTGATCTAGTTGGTTTATCTATTTGATACATTAAATCAAGTATGTGTTGGTTCCATGATTCTATGTGGTGATTGGATCGAGTTATGGATTTTGGTTTGAGGATTGGTTTTTCAGTGTTCTAGTGTTTGATTCGTTGTACTCTGGAATGATTATATCTTGAGTTGCGCATTTGGGATGTTCATGTGCATCTTGAATTTAGATGGTTCGTGATTTGGTGCTCTGCAAGTTATCTTTCGAGTCCCAGTTGTTGTTGTTTGAGTGTTCTTGATTATTAGCATGTTGATTGATGAAGATTTGATTAAGTGGTGTTGGTGCGGCTATTGCGGATGGTTCTAACGTGCTTGTTGGTGTTTCTTTGTCGTGTCCTATTTCTTTTTCTGATCTGCATTGATCATTGTGTGTGTTATAGAAGATCTTATGGGTTTGGTGATGTTCTTCATGTTATGCGACATTTTTGGTGGTGTAGCGTGTTGTGGATGATCTTGGTGAGACTTCTAGTGGTGTTGCATGTTTGAGTATTTGATTTGGGTCCATGCTATGTCATCTTGGCATTGTATTGGTTGGGTGCTTGATTTATGTATCATGTGATGTAATTTTGTAATTAGGTCTTAAGGGTTGAGTCGACCTTGTAGTCAAGGTTGATGATTTGTATAAATAAGTGTTATATTCATGTAATTTGTATATCGGTGGTTGTTAGAGGTTATGTCTGCATTGTCAAAGAGTGGTGTATCTGCAAATAAGTGAATTCATATTTTGGTATGAAGTATTGAGCAAAGAGTGTTGCAAGGCAGACAAATGTGCTTAACCAGAACTATCATAAGGCATTTGGAGACGTTATTCTTTCAATTCATGTAAACCGGATTGTTGTCTGAATGTTCATATAAGCTAGTGAACCTTCCTTGAGGGTTGTAGCCTTTTGGGTTATTATATTTTGAGCAGTGAGCTCTAGGTAGTGTGCTTGAATGCATGTGCATTCCCCATTGTAATATTTACACATACTACTATAGAGTATCATCTTATTGTGGGTAGGTTCCCACCATGGTTTTTCCCTTAACCAGGTTTTCCACATCAAAATATTGGTGTTGTGTGTGTTTTTGTTATTATGTTTATCTTTTCTCTTGCTGCAGTTGATCAGATATGAGATTATGCTTAATTTTTTTAATCTGGTAAAAATTGATTCACCCCCCCCCCCAGCCCCTCTCAATTTTCCTCCATTGTTGTTGCCAACATGGTTTATTCTTTATGGCTAAGAGTTAATGTTTGATTTTAAGAAAGAAAATAATGGATTGCGACCACTATTTTTTGAGCCACTAAACTAATTTTCAACAATAGACTATTTTGGTTAAGTGTTAAAACATGAAGATCATGAAAATATTCACGAGAACCCACCTTCATTCCTTCATGGCTAAGGAATAGGCTATAGGAACAAAATTTTGTGGTAAATTGTTGATAACAAAAAATAAGCACACATTCTATGACCAATGACGCAGATAAGAAATCTATGATGCATCGTTGGCAGTTGACTAATGTGCTCGTGGGTGGAAGACTATTTGAGCTAGTACCAGAGCATGTTGGTAAAATAAATTTATTTGTAGCAGCTCCTCTTACATCAACATTGTGTATTGAGTATGTCCATGTCGCAACTTAGTATAAAGGTTCTATAGCAGCAACAAAAGCCCAAAATAATTTGTTGGCTAATTTATTTTCCAATGCTCATTAGTAGAAACAACTTAATAATTATTTTTCATATTTTAATAATTATGTATTCTAATCATATGCATCATAAATGGTATGATATAATTTGAAAATGGAATGTGGAAATGGGTACGAGGGTGTATGAAATAGGCTGAAATGTGGCATAAAATGGGACGTAAATGACTCTCATCATTCCCCCCAACTTAACATATTGCACGTCCTTGTGCAATCATTATTACTAGTAGCCTTTGGAGTTCTTTTCACCCTTGACTATTATATCTCTTCACATTTTCTTTCAACTATTCTTATTAATTCCTCTTCATAGAAAGCTTGATGGTTTTTTGTCATAACAAGCTTCATGTGTTTTCTTTATGTTTCAGCTTTATAGATTTCTTTTAATTTTTCAATATTCCTCCAACTTTTGATTTTTTTTTTATTCAATTTTTTCAATTTCTTTTTCTCTTCTTTTTAATTCTTCAAAACATCAATTTTATCATGAAAAATTATCTCCACTTTCAATTGTGTGAAATGGGTGAAATGATGAATGATTATAAAGGGTGAAAAATAATGGATAATGTATGGGATAATAAGGATAATAAGGATAATAAGGATGGTGGAAAGATGGGTAATAAGGTTGGTGCACCTCCCCCCAACTTAAAGGGTTGACCATCCTCAAAAAATTGGTTGAGGATAGGCATGGATGTTGCATATATGATTAATATAACAAGAAAAAATAATAAAGTTAAAAGATAATAATTCAAAATGAAATTGATTATCTTACCAACTTGCATGTCTATTTATGCCAAGTTCTAGTAGCCAAAAGAAGTTAGCATGTGAATCACCAACAAAGAAGGAACCAAAAGATGTGACAAGAACTGCAATGCTTGAAAGATCTCAATCTCATTGAAACATTATTGATCATATTGATGGTAGTCAATTACACATTTTACAATAGCTCAACTGAATGTGTGGCACTTGCTATAAGTGATCAAAGTCATGGTAACCACAATAAATTGGAGCATAGCTACACAAGTGAGTGACAAGATGTGTTTGAAACACTCAAAGACTGACATCACCATAGAAGCATCTAAGTATTCTTGAAAATATGATTACCTCAGAGGAAAAATACCAGTTATTTCTTGTTTTTTCTTTTTTTTCATTGTTTTAACTTTTTTTTTTCCTTTTTTGATAACAACAGGTGACTGTTGTCAAGCTAGTTTTCACCACTAAGAATTTATTTCAATTATAATTTGCCAGAAAATGGTTTTGAAATTGTAGTTGTCCAACAACACCTGAAGGTTTTCATTGTTAGAATTTATTGATTTTTCTTTTGTATATTTTTTTCATTTTTTCGTTTTTTCCTTTTGAAAAAATACATATAATGACCAAAGAAAATAAAACTCTCATATGAATGTTGAAGTGATACAATCCAAATCTTGGAGTTTCTTTTGAAGCCCTTCAATGAAATTCTTTGTGGAAATTGGTTACACGATGCAAAACTTGAAATGATGACCAATAGAAAGAAATATACATCATCAAGAGTGACCATGCATATTCTCATAGCATGATTGTGAGAATTGAGAAATACAACACCACAGGAGCCCAAAGATCTCTGCAAGCTGAATAACCTGTTACAAGGAGAAGCAAGGAAGCAAATAACAAAAAAAACAATACACATAAAATATGCTCAAAAAGATGAGAGCTCCATATTCACAAAATGTGTAATGTGATAATCATACAAAGAAACGAAGTTTAACCTCTAATAGGTCAAGAAACCCTAAAAGGGAAAACCTAGGCTTGCACATAATAATTAATAAAAGAATTAATTATTATGCACCTAATGTTAGCTTAAGTGTAAAAAGAGATAATAGGAAACTTAAAGAATTAAACAAATATTGTTTAATTAATCAAGTAAAGACCCGATTACTCTAACACCCCCCCTTAAGCTAGACTTGGGGGGAAGCTAAAACCTAGAACAACTACTGAAAACAAGAAAGATGGGTCCCGGCAACAAGGCCAGATCAGGTACCCAAATACAATGAAATCTCTATGAAACAAAGAAAAAGGAGGGAAAAAACTCATCTCCAAAAAGAGATAAAAGAACATTCTAAAAGAATAAGAAGGCAGGAAGGCCTCATAAAGACCCCCCAAGGACAACTTCCTTCACCCCAAGCATAGAGCGCAACTGAAGATAGCACGATGATGCAAAAGGTTTCATGAAGATGTCTACAACCTGCTCAACAGTGGGAATGTACTCCAGAATGAGAGAACCATCCTGAATCAACTGGCGGATAAAATGCATGTGAAGCTCAATGTGCTTCGTCCGCTGATGCTCTATTGGGTTGCAGGAAATATGAATAGCACTTTGATTATCACACCAAAGAACAGTGGGACTATCAGGAGGAAAGCCAAACTCAGTCATCAACTGTCGAAGCCATAAGATCTCCTGACTAGCGAGCACAACAACTCGGTACTCAGCCTCTGTAGAGGATAATGCACGAGTAGTTTGCCTCTTGCAAGACCATGTGATAGGACCAGAGCCAAGACAGAAAACAAATCCAGAAGTAGACTTCGGATCAGTGACATCACCAGCCCAATCTGAGTCAGTGTAGCCAACAATGTGAGGTTCCCTTGATGTGTAGTGAATGCCATGAGAAATAGAGCCTTGAATGTACCACAAAATACATTTGGCAACTTGCCAATGACTCTCATAAGGATCATGGGAGAATTGAGAGACAAGGCCAACCACAAAGGAAAGATTAGGATGGGTGTGAGTCAGGTACAACAAATTGCCAACCAACTGCCTGTAAAGTGTAGAATCTACTGAAGGAGTGGGACAAGTAGTAATCAAAACAACCCCTGACTAAAAAGGAGGGGGAGCAGGCTTGCAATCAAGCATGCCAAAGTGTTGAAGCATGTCAAGAGCATACTTTTGTTGGTAAATGTAGATCCCATCAGAAGACTGAATCACTTGAAGACCAAGGAAATAGTGCAGAAGACCGATATCTATCATCTCAAACTGGTTCATCGAGGCTCGCTGAATATGTTGAATCATAGAGGATGAGCTACTTGTGATGAGGAGATCACCAACATATAGCATAAGAATCAGGATCACACCCTCAAGAAGTTGAATGTACACTGTGTGATCAGAATGATTGCAGGTGAAACCAATGGAGAGCAAGAAAGAATCCATCTTCTCATACCAAGCCTGAGGGGCCTGTTTGAAACCATACAATGAACGTCGAAGTCTGCAAACAAAAGAACTATCCTACACAAATCCTTGAGGTTGTTCCATACAGATTTCCTTCTATAGGTCCCCATGCAAGAAAGCACTCTTTACATCCATCTGAAAGATGGGCCATCCTCGAGAAGCTGCAAGAGATAGTACAAAGTGAATAGAGTTCATCTTGGTGATAGGGGAAATGTCTCGGAGTAATCAATACCCTCAACCTGCAAGAAACCCTTCACAACAAGACATACTTTGTACTTATCAATCAAACCATCAACAACATACTTAGTGTGATACAACCAATGGTACCAAACCATCTTTCTACCCTTAGGAAGATGACAAAGATCCCAAGTATGATTACTCATCAAAGAAGAATACTCCTCCTCCATAGCACAATCCCACTCAGGGTGTCCTGTAGCCTTTGAAAACTTCTAAGGATCATCTAAAATGGCATGACTCAAAAGACTAGAACCCACAATATGAGAATGGGTGCGATGAGTATTAGAAGGATCACCAGCCATAGAACCTGTCGCCTCAATAGTAAAGCGAACCCACTTGGGCATCTGAGGTGGAGCAGGTGGAGGTGGGGATGGTGGATCATCAACACCATCATTAGAATCATCCTCAAAATAATCCTGAAGAGATGCAGTGGGAGGAGTAGGCAGAGGAGTAGACACTGGAGTCAGGGTATCCACCATGGGAAGGCGCTCATCAAACTGAACATCCCGTTGAAATAGGACCTCTCTGGAATTAAGATCAAACAACCTGTACGCCTTAACATCCTCACAGTAGCGAACAAAAATGAGGGGTCAGCTCTTTCACACCATGGCTTTCCTCTGAGCATCAAGAATAAAAGTCCATGCCTCACTGCCAAACACTCGGAAAAAAGAAACATCAGGCTTGTCATGAGACCAAGCCTCCTTAGGAGTCATATGTCGAATTGCCTTGTGAGGCATCCAATTCTGTAGTTGGCACAATTGACTGCCTTAGCCCAAAAAGATGAATCCATGGACCTGGACTGAATCATAGAATTTTCCATCTCTCGTAAAGTTTTGTTCTTGCGCTCAGCGACACCATTCTGCTGAGGGGTGTAGGGAACAATAAACTGATGCTGCAAACCATGCTCAGTGCAAAAATCTTTGAAAGCCTGATTCACATACTCCTCCCCATTATTTGTACGTATCTGTCGAATATAACAACTAGACTGCTTCTCTACAAATTTCTTGAAGATTCAAAATGAATCAAAGACATCAGACTTGTACTTAAGAAAGTACACCCATGTGCGTCTGGAGAAGTCATCAATAAAAGTGAGTACATACTTGGCCCCAGAAAAAGGAGTGGGAAATGACATGAGATCACTATGAATCAACTTCAAGGGTGCCAAAGCACGAGGGGATCTTACCTTCGAAAAGGGATCTCTGTGATGCTTGCCAAGCACACAACCATGACAAACACCATCAATGCAGGAAAGTTGTGGGAGCCAAAGAACAAGTGCCTGTGTACTCATCTCTTGAAGATATCTGTAATTGACATGGCCCAAGCGCTCATGCCAAAGCTTACTTACTAAATCTGTATGTGCTATAAGAGATGAACCTGCACCCACAGAGGGCTCAAATCCATCAAATATGTACATACGAGATGTAGTATCAACACTCTCAGTAGCCACAACCAAATCAGAGTCATGGAGGTCTCGAATAACCACATCATGTGGTGAGAACTCAACTGTCTTACCAGAGCCAGAATGGCAAATCTGATAAATGGACAGGAAGTTCATCGAGATGTCAGGGACAACCAGAACATCCTGCAAAGTAACCCCATCCAAAGAGACAAAACCTGAACCCAAGACTGAAAGCTAACTGAGTTACCCACTGCAATCTGTGAAGTACCACAAGAGGCAAGAGAAGTAACCAATTGCTGAGTGTGAGTCATATGCTAAGAAGCACCAGAATTTAATATCCAAGTGGACCCATAGGTCGAAGCTTGAGCAATGAGAGAATGACCTTTCCCTATGGAAGGAGAAGACGCCTGAGATGAGGAGATGTGATGTTGTTGCGTGGCTTCCTCTAAAGCCTCTAAGCATTTCCAACATCTGGAAACTGGATGTCCTTCCTTGCCACAAAAACTGCAAGTGTCTCCTAATTTCTTCTTAGTCTTGGAGGAAGACTCACCACACTGTGAAGATTTCCCATGTTTCGGAGGAAATGGTGGTTTAGAATTAGACTTAGGAGGTGGCTTGGAGGAATGCTCACTACTTGCAAAATTCTTCTTTGGCTTCGGTTTCTGCTTTTGCTTCTCCTTAGAGGACTGAGCAACCAATGCTTTGTTCTTGGACCCTGAGAGCATGTCCAGTTGGGAAAGATGAGACTGCTCACGAGACAAACACTCACAAAAAACATCAAAGGTAGGCATGGTGAAACGAGCACCCAAGCCATCCATGGTGGAGTAGAAAGCAAAGGCAAAAAACTGAAAATCACCCCAAAGCTTCGAAAGAATCAAGTGAATGCACTTTGTGTCTGTCTTGATCTTGCCACATCCCTGGAGAATAGATTTAGTAGTTTTGAACTTGTTCAAAAAATCAATGGTGGGAAAGGAATCAGGTGACAAAGAAACCAACTCTGCCTCAATATGTAATACCTGAATCTCATTAACCCTCTCGAAGAGAGACTCAAACTTAAACCACATAGTGCAAGGAGTGAGCAACTCATCAAGGTGAAAAGAAGATTGTCGGAGACATGCAAAGAGAGCAAACGCATGGCCTCATCCATCTTGTTTCTATGTTGAAGAATCTCATAAGGACATTGCAATAGAGGTTGAACCTCATCCAAACAAGACCACAACCCTTGTGCCCAGAGAATCCTCATGATGTGGGGCTTCCAGGTGTGATAGTTTTGTGATGTCAACAACTCGACTGAAGGATCTGCCATGAAAACTTTGCACCTGCATCTGCTTGTTGGTTTTTTATTATGTGATCTTTCAGAATAGACAGAAGATGCAGAAGGGTTTGTTTGTTTTGAGAGTTTTGGTGTTATGGATTTTTGATATAAATGACAAAAAGTGAGAAAAAAAACCCCCCCCACAATAGATAAACCCAAACCCTAGTACATACTGATGAGAAGGAAGTAGTGCATAAGCAAAAAAACTTCAAACTGAAATATCATGTACCTAATGACAAATTTGAGAAAAAAGATCAAATATATGAATAAATCATGTTGAGATCTTTCCAACGCATATTCGTTTTTGAAAAACGGAGTCCGTTTGCCCATTCTACGACCCCGGAAGTGCAGAAAAGAGACCCAACTTTGACTGGAAAAAAGTACAGTCAAACAAAAAAATCAAGAAAAAATTCCAACACCACTAGGTTCGTCTTGGAACTATCTTTCTGACACCTATTCGTTTTGGAAAAAATGACTTTGTATGCTTAAGATATGACCAAAAAATAAACCCCCCCTTAAAGAGACAAGAGGGTGGAGGTCCGGTGGCAGAGCCTGGCAGTGGTGGCACTCCGACGGCGCTTCAGGGTGGAGCGGTGGATGCATGGCGGTAGCTGAGCGATGGTGTTGGGCGCGAGCAGAGGAGGCGGGCTGCAGCGGCCAGTGGCGGCAGGGGTCGGCGGGGCCAGAACGGCTGGGGGCCAGGGAGGAGATTGTCGGTAGGGCTGGTGGGGGTCGGTGGCCAATGGGGAGGGGCCCGCGCTGATAGGTCCGATCGGCCTGAATGATAGCCAACGGCCAGACTATCGGGGAGTACGAGGCACCCTATGAAATCCCAACTTCAAAATTTTTTTTTGATTTTTCAAAAACTTTTTTTCGCCTATTCCAATAATTTTTTATTTTTGATTTTTTTTCTATTTTTTTTTAAATAAAAAAATCGGCCTGCATGCTGTAAAAAGGCAAAAAAAAATTTAAATTTTTTTTCTCGAATTGCATGTCAGAGTCGTACGACCTGGTACTGAAGAAAAATTACCCCCAGATTTTCAGGAGTCAAAACTAGGCAAGTTTTATATGACTAAAGGGGTTTTTGGGCCTTCTGAGCACGATGGTGAGGTCCTTTTAGGCCCAAAGTGCTTAGAAAAAAGGCCTATCCCTAAGTGCATAAAAAAACTTCTTGAAACCCCAGATCTGCTTCCAATGCAAAAATTCTCAAAACAAGAATAGATAGCTGCAGATCTGAAGCTCTGATACCATGTGAGAGTTGAGAAATACAACACCACAGGAGCCCAAAGATCTCTGCAAGCTGAATAACCTGTTACGAGGAGAAGCAAGGAAGCAAATAACAGAAAAAATAATACACATAAAATATGCTCAAAAAGATGAGAGCTCCATATTCACAAAATGTGTAATGTGATAATCATACAAAGAAAAGAAAGTTAACCTCTAATAGGTCAAGAAACCCTAAAAGGGAAAACCTAGGCTTGCACATAATAATTAATAAAAGAATTAATTATTATGCACCTAATGTTAGCTTAAGTGTAAAAAGAGATAATAGGGAACTTAAAGAATTAAACAAATGTTGTTTAATTAATCAAGTAAAGACCCGATTACTCTAAAAATGATTGCTATAAAAATTGTTGATCCCATTTATCTCGGCCACTATATCTGAAAGTTGATTGTAGAAATTTGGAAAACAAGCCAAATCACTTGGTTAAAACAATTATTGCAACATGTGCGTGAAAATCTGCAAGTTCAAAATGGTTAGTTAAATTTTTTTCACTTCTTAGTGTTGGATTCATGTTGGGTTCACCAAAATGATGCATGGAAAAGGAGACACAAGCCAAAAACACAAGTTCACATGTTAATAAGTTAGTTCCAACCAAAAACCAACACAAATGAACTAAAATCCTTCACATACATATCAAAATAGATAAAAGCATACAAAGAAGCATAAACAAGTGAAAGAGGAGTAAGAAGACTCCCTAAGATGCTCCCATGATGCTTGATGGTTCTCCCTTGTTCTTCTCCTCTCCAATATCCATATGTCTGAGTGTAGGTCCCATCTTAAGCACTAACTATGGATGTTGAATGGAGATTCAAATGGTTGAATATGATAAACTTCCTATTGTTATGCAAATGCTATAATAAGATTACTATGAGAAAATCTCTATGATAATGTAAGTATAATAACAATTCTCTAATGCTTCCTCCTTTGTCTTGAAGGTGAGGGCTCCTTTTATAGGGAAAAATGTTGATTGAATGGCTAAGATTGAATGAGCTTGTGAAGGGCTAGGATTGATAAAGTTTGTGATCCATGTGATGGTTTTCAATCCAATCCTATGATGACAAGTGTCAACATGTAATGGCTTGAGAGTAGAGGGAAGGAGCATTAAATGCCTGAAGGGACATGAGGGTAACCTCATGTGGTTGGGGTTATTGGATAAAGCTTTTATCCAAGGGCAAGGTTATTATCCAATGGGTAAACTCTTGTGCAAATTTTACCCACGGTTAAGCCTTGACCAAAGGGTCAAGATCTATGTGGGTTGGAGTGTTGAAAGAGGAAATGCATTTAAGACTTTGTAAGAGCCTTAAATGACTTTTGAATACTTTTGGGGGGGATTTTTGGATTAGGATTGTGCAAATGTTTGGAAGAGGGATTAGGCTAAATTAGAAGGGGCTTAGAGAAATCTAGAAGAATTAGAAAGAGGTGGGTGTGGGTAACTAGGTTTTTATTAAAAAAATAAAAATCTATTTAAATGTGCAACTTGCATTTGTAGGAGAATGCAAGTGGATTAATTATTTTTAAATAAACATTGATTTATTTAAAAAGGGGATTTGATTAGTAAATAAATGTTAAATTTATTTAAATATGAAGAAGGGGAGTGAATTAAATAAATTAAATTTATTTAGTAACCTGAACTATAGTTAGTAATTAAATAAATTGATTAAATTTATTTAACTAAAATAGAAGGATAGGTTAAGGTGAATTAATTAAATGTCAATTTAATTAATAGAGGAATATTTAGTCCTTAAATAAATATTTAATATTAATTTAATTAATAGACAAATGTATGTGTCTACACTTACAATAGAAGAAATCCTCAAAGATAAGGCAATGTAGTCTCTCAATGGATCCATATAGCTCTAGGTAGGCAGATGAATCAATCTTTACGATGAAGTGCAATGATCTACATTAGAATATGCTCAATCTCCTTATAGGACCTCTACATGTCTTCAAGTTGTCTTTGGATGTGTGGCTTGTGAAGAATTATCCAAGAACATGGTACTATAAGATTCATGGTTACACCAAGTTGGATTTTGTCCCCCACGGGGTGAAAAAGAGAATTCATGTCCATCTTCTTGTGATCTCCAAGAATATAGGCCAACATTTAGGTAAAGAATAAACTAAGTTCAACTTGGTCTAAGTGTCAATCTGGGGATCATAAGCTTGTGAAAGGTGTTGTGGCAATCTGCACAAGGGTTGTAGGTAGCAAGCCAAGTGGGGATGAGATGCAACTAGAAAATTAACCTATTGCAAATCAAAATAATGCTAGCAACAAAAACTAAATAGAAATTACAATAAATTCTAGAATAGAAACTCAAACACAAAGTACAAAATTAAATCTAAAGCATTAGAATCAATTGAAATTATTTGCAATTACATAAATTACGATTCCTGACTTATACAAATAATTTAAAGCTCTTAATTGATTAAAATCATAACACACAATAAAACATACGTTGCAAAAATAAAAATAATATATATTCAGTTGACAACTGAAGAGTCGGTGCCCTTCCTCCCATTTGACCGATTGAGAGAAGCACACAAAGGCTTTCTGAAATCAACTCAGACAAGTATTCCTTTGTTAAAGATATCAGTTTTCACATATCTCTCTTGCTTGAATAATGAAATAGCTTTATAGCTTTTACATGAAAAATAAAAAATCTATTTTATGCTCATGGTTTATTCTTTATGGCTAAGATTTATTGTTTGGTTTTAAGAAAGAACAAAATGGAGTACGACCACTATTTCTAGAGCCACTAAAACCAATTTACAATAATAGACTATTTTGGTTGAGAGTTAAAACAAGAAGATCATGAAAATATTCACGAGAACTCTCCTTCATTCCTTCATGGCTAAAGAATAGGTTATAGGAACAAAATGTTGTGGTAAATAGTTGATAATGGAAAATAAACACACATTTTGTGGTAAATGACATAGATAATGAATCTATGATGTATCATTGGTGGTTGACTAATGTGTGCATGGGTGGAAGACTGTTTGAGCTAGTATTAGAGTGTGTCGGTAAAATAATTTTTTCTTTGCAATAGCTCCTCTTACATCAATGTTGTGTGTTGAGTATGTCCATGCTAGCTTAGTATTAAGGTTCTATAGCAACAATAAAATCCCAAAATAATTTGTTGGCTAATTTATTTTCCAATGTTCATTAGTAGAAACAAATTAATAATTATTTTTTATATTTTTATCATAAAAATAAATTAAATACCTCTTATGTATTTTAATCATATGCAACATAAAAGGTATGATATGATATAAAAATGGAATGTGGTGTTGGTGCTTCCAACTAATTACTCCATAGTTCCTCTATGAGAGGTCAAATCTCCAAGGCCTTGGATCAGTGGACCAATTGACAGAGTGATGACAAGAGATAAGGAACTAGTCACAATCCCTACACTTTAGGCTCTATTAAACCAAGGTGGGTATCCCTTATAGTATAATTATTGATACCTTCAGGATTATATGATGCTACAACAGATATGTTGTCAGACTACTTTGTGATTCAACAAACTTTAAAACTTCTAGGATGTGGCCTTCATCCTTGTACAATTCTGATCACAATGAGAACTAAATGTCCCATGTGCTTGAAAATGAAAAAACTGAACAAAATCAAATGGTTATTGAATTGTTTGATAAGACTTTCTCCCTGCCAAATTCAACAACACAATATTATGACCAGTGCCTTGTCCATTGGGCTAGATGCCAGATGAACCATTATTACAATATAAAATATGCATAGTCTGCACCATCCTTTGCCTAGTATAATTGATACCTGATATCGATCATAACATGAAATGAATTTTCTAACTGCAACTCAATACTTTCTCTTGACATGGAACCTTTTTGAATGAAGATTAGAAAATTTAATATTCTACTTTAGAAGAAGCTAAAAATTACTCAAACTCAACAACACTATGATGATATATGAACATAAAACCCTTGATTTCATTAATTCATATAAGATTATGGATAACAAGTAAGAGAAACAACTTAGAAATCATTGAAGTGGATTTCCAGATGTTTTATATATTTGTAGAATAAGTGCACATTATCCTATGCAAATTTTACTGCAAGTAGGACATGGCACAAAATTATAACATTATGCTGCAAAATATATGGACTTTGTTGCATACTATTAAACCTTGGTAAAAAATAGACATACAAGCTTCCCCAAGAACTTAATGTATTATCTATTCTGGTCTCAAGGAGGAAGAAGAAACTCTAGAATAAGGCCTTTATTATCTTCTTATAGAAAACTTGAGGATGCACAAGCTTCAGGCCTTTTACAATAGGTAACCGAAGAATGGGAAAGGACAAACTACTTTTTGAGCTCCTTGTCAGGGACAATCATTCTTCTCGATTGCTCTACAGGTGGTAGATATTGGAGATAATCTGGTCCTCCTTTTTATTTCTTGAGCTCCCTTATTAGATTGAAAAGTGTAAAAATCCTGCAAAAGATAGATACAGGAGAAGAGGGAAACCCTAAACTTGATCCTCTGTTGACACTTAGCTCCTTCAATAAATCTGATTCACAAAATATCTCTTTTCTGCAGCTGACAGTTGTCTCTTTCCTTATGTTTGATCTTATCTGTGAGATATGATTTTATCACTTTATTGTCCTATTGATTTCAATAGAGGGATATGCTTTTTGTCTTTATGTTTGCAACAACTCTCTCTATCTATTCTTCATTTTGCATGCTCTAAATTTGATCTTCTTGCACATTTTGAAACCCTATCTTTTCCATGGTCAGTCCTCTTGCCTTCTCTTTTCCTGCTACCCTGCAGATGTTTCTTGTTTGCAATCAAAGAGCATCCGAGAGATAGTTGTGAGTAATTCTAATTTGAATATTGGGCACATATACCACACAAGCTAACATGGAAAAATCACTGGTATTCTACTTAGTATGTCAATACAGATCAACTGTGGTCCCCACTTCGTGTCTTGGCTCATTCGCAACAACTAAAGCTTTTGGCATTCCTTTATAAACATCTTGTCGAACTTGGATGTCACACTAAAATTCATGTTTTCAAAAAGACCAAAAAATTTCTTACCAATACCACGAGGTTGCGGAGTTAACTTGGTCGCTCGCCTCCATTTAATTGTGCAGTCACACGTTTAATCCATGTTGTTGATCCCATCAAAGTGACCACCGTTTACTCCACACAAGAGATAGGGCATGTGCCCAATATCCTTGTTACATGGCTTGGTTACCCATGTGATCATGCTTTTATTGGTCTAGGTGTATGTCACCATCCATTGTGGGTCCTACATGCCACATCATCAACGACATTATAGAGTTAGGCTTCATGCTCATGTTCAATCAATCGTGCAATTGCACGATGATCTTGTCCACTATCAAATAGAGATGATTCTCCATTAAGGCAGTGAGTAACATGGAAACATCGGGCCCACCTCATCTATACATCTGCAGCTATCGATGAGGCGAATGCTCATTAGTCTACTTGGGCGATGACTTATTCAAGTGGGACCCTCCTTCTCTATCAGCATCCACTACTTTTGGTGTGACATGAATCTTCAACAAGATGACATTTGGCTTTGGCAGACTGCTATGTTACACCGACACACATGTTTCAGTGAGACATGGGATGTGTCTCACCAAAAAACCCCCCTCTTTAGCATGACATGGGCATTCGGCAAGACCCTATTTTCATCACATCGACCTTGATTGTTATGCCGATATGGTTTTAGGATCCATTTTCCATGTGACCACTATGAAGTCCTAGCGAAATCCTGTTAGGGTAAAATATTGATCTTGGAAACTCGTCAAGTGGATTCATAGGATTATGTCAATTGACACAGGGCTTAATAAAAATGTAGAAAATAATGGAAAAGTATTGATTTGGCTTGATGATCAACAAGTACATACATCTCCCTATTGTTATCATTATGATGCCTCACTTTATTATCCATGAACACATCTAATTCATCCTTTGAATCCTTTTGCATATCCATGTAGAAGTCTTCAACAAAGAACTCACATACATCTAGGAAGGCTCCATCATCACAACAATCCTTTTGATTATTACCAGCATAATGAACCTCATGCACATCCTCATTTTCTAAAAGTGAGTCCACCTCCTCACATAGTGAGTTTGATATGACATGAGAATCACTCTCAAACACATCATTAAAAAATATAGATTGATTTACTTTAGTGGTGTCTTCATATAATGGATTCACAATTGCACATGCTATATTTATTTGTTGATCACCATATGTCACCTCATCTACTTTAAGCATAACTTGCCCTTGGAATCCATCCATCTCATACTCTTGCACCATATCATGATTATGAATAACAAACTCATCATCAATAGAATCATATTCATAAGTGTAAATAGGACGTGGGGTTTCATCACTTTCATTGTTCATACCTTCATAACCCTCAATATTGTTCAAGTCTGCACCAATTTCACATGCTAGAAGAGAATCCAAATCTGATTCATAGTTATCATTTTGGTTGTTAGGACAAATAATCATATGAATCCAATCATGGGAGAAAGTCTCATTATTATGACCATAAGCACTGGAATCATAATTAGTATAGGCACTAACATTTGCATGCACATAATCAGCCTTATGTCATTCTTGTTCATGTGCCAATCGAGACATCATACCATTGACATCCATACCACTGTCAATGTTACATCCATCATCCTATTCTTTACAATCAAATTTGTAACAATGGATTAGTTTATTTCCTTCATTAATAAGGTAGGTGTATATGCCACATTCACCAAATGAAACATCTGTACATTGCATACACCACTTTTCAACATCTATGTCATTGTCATGTTTCATGAAATGATATCCGAACTGAATTGAAAATTGAAAGCATTTAGTTCCACCACATACCTGGAATCACTAGATCTTACCCCATCATTTGTTTGAACATCAAAGATAAATTTACCATACTCACTCTTGCACACCTTATGCAGGCATTCAGATGTATGATGTGGACATTCTTCATACATAGGTATCTTTGACTGCATATTTGATTCATCTTCCACACCATTATTCACACCTAATTTCACGAATACCTTATCGATGTTAAGGTCCTCATAACAACCTCTATGATTTTGATAATTGGTGTTATGAACTTCACAATTATCCTTATTATTTGTCATGTTGTCCTGAAAATATAAATATTTACTAACCATTGCACTTTCAGATTCATAATTGTTGTGAACTATATCTTTCTCACACAAGCCATCTTGAACAAGGATGGACACAACCTTTTGATCAACATTAGGGTTCCCTTTATCATTTTTCAAAATATGCTTGGGGATACATGAACTATGTTTATCCTTATCAAAATCAACATCACAACCATATGCAAGGTCATTAAAAATTGACAAATCAGATGCATCAGTTTCATCAATATAGCTACCTACTTTACAAGATGACACAATATCCCCATCATTTGAAAATATTCCATCCTCATCATGCAATGGGTTCAAAAAAATATAAAAGTAAATTTTTGGTGCATTTTGGCAATATTCAATCTGATCTCCTTCTATAGTTTCTTCATGCAGTAGTTTTGAATAATCTTGGAAGCTGGTCTCAGTTGCACATACCACTTCTATATGTTGATCACAAAGTATATCTTCATTTGTTACAAGTGTTATCTCTAATACATCTGCAATTTCAACATCACATTCTTGCAAGAATGCATAAACCTCTGGCTCAAACATGTCATAGAGACCAAACGGGAGGTCCAAGCCCTTGTGTGCACCAATATCATTGGATTCATTATTGTTCTCCAAAAAAATTTCCATGCCATTTGATTCTGAAACTACATGATCTTAAAAAACTTCAACTTCCTTGACACTTTCACTTGAAAAAGATATTGATTCTTGATCCAAAGAATCTTCATGATGTAATTATAAAAAGGATGAGAATATACTATCCCTAATATGCATATTATTGTTATTTTCATGTGAACTATAAGCCTCAAAATCAGACTCATATGAGCTATTGTAAAACTTAGGAAAACAAATGACTTGGCCCATACCCTGAGGTGAAACTACATAATGAGGCTCAATAACATTATCATCACACTTGTGAAAATTATGCTTAAGAGTCCCTGAATTAGGCTCATCTTCATCAGAACAATACTCATGATTATCAAACAGTGACAAATTTGATATACCAGTTTGGTCAATATAGCTGATTGCTTCACCATCCGATGTAGTATCCCAATTATTTGAAAATGATCCTTCTTCCTAATACAATGTATTTGAAATATGATAAAAACCATATTCAAATATACTATGGCAAGCTATCATTTGATCCTCTTCCATTGTTTCATCATATAAAGGGTTTGAATAACTTGAAATTCATTTTCAGATGTGCATGCAATTTCTTTTTGTTGACCACAATCCATGACTTCACTATGTTTAGTTACAGCCTTTGGTTGCAACACATCCATCCCATGCTTTTGCATTGAATCGTCACTTTGAGTAGTAGAGAAGTGATTAGCATAGTAATCCTCACTAGAAAAAAGTTGATGATGAAATTCAACACTCTTATTATCACCACAAGTAAGGCTTTCAACCACCAACATCGTATGCATCTACTACAACTAACTCTAAATCTGATTCATATAGAATACTATAGGCATTAGGATAACAACTAGTTTGAATCATAACATTTGGTGTAGGAACACGAGGTAAATCAACAATATTACAATCATTGTTGACAAGAGTCTTCTCATTTTCACACACATGATCATTTCTACTCAACTACTGCCCATTTAAAAATGAGTGCATTACTTTACCAACACTAGTGTCCTTGAACTCTCAATTGCATCACTATCAATATAAGGTTTCCCTTGAATCTCTACTATGTGTTTGTCTTCATTATTTGAAAGCCTCCTTGTCTCAATGTCAATCAAGGTGTTTGTCTCACCAATAGGAACAATAACTAGAGCTAAAGTCTTAACCCAAAGATTGGTCATTCACTCTACGTAATTATTATCTCCATAACTGAAGTTTATTTATTTGTCAACCCAGGGACGTATTACTTGAAATGGGTCTGCACTATATGCACTAAGTTCCTATGATAGCTATTATGCATTATTGTAGCACCTAAATCTATTTGAAATAAACAAGCAAGAATCATAGCAACTGAATGGCTACAGGAAAGCTTAGCATTGATAGAAAATTTTGATCAAATAATTGTTAACTAAGTTCAGAGTTGACAAATAGGAGTTACTCTATCTGCTTTGGCTGTAGGAATAGTCACAGGATCTGGTTCCAATGGTTGCAGGAGTAGTCAATCACTTGAACATCTATTATAGCAAAAGGAAAACTAAATCTAATGAGTGCACAAGAATACTCACGAAGTGGGCCCCCTTGGATGAGTGTATCTAGACTTCAAAGATAGCTCTATATACTCAGAATAGCATCATTTTTATTCAAAGGTCAATACAACACATGAAATGAAAGAAAATGCTTTTAATTCTAAAAATACTATTCAACTTTGTTTCTAATCCCATGTCTCTAAGCTTTGAGAAGAGGTGCGGGCTCTTATTTATAAGAAAACTATAACAACTTCCTACTATCTAGGTCATGTCGATGAAATGAGGTGGAAAACATTAATGATAGCAAATAGAAGGAGTTAATCCACAAGAAACGTGGATCTCTGCTAAACCGCAACCGAGAATATAGCATGGCGGTGTTACAAGATTGATGTTTATTGAAGATAAACATAAATGAGTCTGGCACACCTTGCTATTCCTTTGCCGCTTCTTACGCACACTATTCTCTTTGTTGTTTTGAATATTTAACTGCTCCTTGAATATCTCCAACTGCCTCTATGATGTGACACAATAATTGCTTCTACAATATCTCATTTATTCCTACAATTAAAAAGATAGAATGTACAAGAACACATATACATATCCATTTTAATTAATCATAACACTAATACATTTGCACATGATATCACCTATGATAATTCGCATGGCAATAGGAATAATTAGTATGGCAACAAGAATAATTGGTCAAAACAAAACAAGATTTAATGGGTTTAGTTATCATCTAAAATGCACATAGTCAAACTTTAATACATCATATGACTCAAATACTATCCTTTTATACAAATTAAAACATGGAAAAAACTTATCTATTATAGGAATAAAAGAGCTAATATCTTAGCTCATCATGCCCCACAACTTAGTGTCTTATTGATCCTCCAACAAGAGGAAAATTTCTGATCCGAGCATTGACTCGTAAATTGCCAATGGTTCCATGTCATGTTCCTCCTGTAGCCAAGTTCCAATAAAACCCCTTCATCTTTTCCAGTCTAGCCCATCTGGCTTCTTCTATGGCCTCTTCATATGGTTTGTTCATAACCCTACATCCCATTAATGGCCACATAAGGATAGGTGGTTTAAATATGAAGGGTAGCCAGTTATTGCTCTTTGCCCTACCCAAGTGGATGTACTTGGGAGCTCTTTGTGTGGTTGCATGAAAATTAGGCAACGAATGGGGTTCACCTTGCTTCAGGTCTTCTGGGAGATCATTCTAGCGCTGAACCAAACACTCAACTGCAGTTGTATTTTCATTTTCAACCAAGTGTTCATATTCCTGGAATGTTTCCTCTCTCATCGGTAAAACTTGGCTCCTGACATCAGGTCTTGTTAACAATTTCTACCAGTCATAATAAAGAAGCCGTGGATTTTTTGCTTCAGCTATGAGTGGTAATGGACAATCAAATTCCAAATTTTTGTATGCTTTAGCCTGAGTTCCCATACTGATTTCATTTTGTATCCATGACATTAATGCTTTTAATTGAATGTCACCAATGTATAGTAAGGGATTCCATTCATTGTCAGAAGTCACATCATAATTATGCAAATAAAATTCACATAATAGATTCTTAACAGTTGTAGGAGAGTTTTGATAAACATTATAAAATTCCTCTGGGGTATCTAGAGAAGGACTAAGATCCCTAACAATGTGGTTTAGCTTGAAACATAGATACTGCTCTTTTAAGTATAAAGTGTAAACCCTCGAAGGAGCCTTGCATTGCATCAATTCAGGAACCATACTGGCAACTGTGTCTACCTTAACTTGCAATTCCACAATCTGATTATCCCTCTTTTCAATCTCTTTCTGTTGTTTATCAATAACTCCTTGTAACCTAGCCCTTTCTATCTCCCACTGCCTATAAAATGTAAGTGCAATAGATAAACAAGTGAGAGATGAAGGGGATATGTGAGTTGTTACCTGAGGGCATGATATTTCTTCAACCGGTTCTCCAAACTGTTCAGCTACATGTGCCAGATTTGACAGTCTGTCAGCTCCATGTTCTTCATGTGGTTGAATATTTGCTTGACTTTCGTGCCCTTCTTTTGATGTTTCCATGGAAATGACTTCAATCACATCCCCTGCTGATTGAGTTTTCTATTTACCCCACCAACTCCTTCTCAAATACATTTTTGGAGTGGCTACAGGAGAATTTTCTTTTACCTTGCACCTTTTAGCTGCAAGAGAAACCTGTGTTGCTTGAGGCTGCTCTATGGTTTCTTCCTTTGCGTCAACTGTTTCTAATTCTTTCCCTTTTCTTCTAGAAGATGTCGCTATACTTTAAAAATGAGTGGAGGGTTGCTCAATATTTGGTTCAATTACCATTTCCTCTACAACAGGAAAGGCTTCATTGGCAACAAGAGGTTCATTCTCTGCAGAAACCCTAGGAGATGAGGGTTCTCTGATATCTTCCTCTTGGGCTTCTATTTCTTCTACAACAGGAGCATTTTCCTCCCTAAATTGCAGGATATGTTTGAATGCCCCCCATGCCATCCAAGAGACATCTCTGAGAGAATGTTCTACTAACAATTTAATCAAGCCATGATGACTGAAAGAATGATGTCCACCCTTTTGTGTTTCCTTTTCACTTATGGAAATAAGATGATACAAAAAATTGGGAACATTCACCCTTCGGCCATGCCATAAATGACTAAGTAATTTAAAATGGACCAAATGAAAATTTGAGTACCTTCCATCATAGGTAATGTATTTCATCACATACAATGCCACTTGGGGCCATTTTGCTGGAAGAGATATCCATCTGGTTCCCTGCTTGTCCACACTTAGGGGTCCATCTGTTGGGTGAGAAAACTTTTCCCTAGCGCTTCTTGCATCCTTCGACTTAGGAAACATTTCCCCCTCCTATAGCAACCTAGTAAGTTCAGCTATTTGTTGCTCTGTGGCAATGACTTTGAACCCCTTGACAGATGCCTCTCCTTCGTTGTATGTGTACATGAATTCATAGGCAATTTCTTCGTTGAAATCCGTTATGTTCAGAAAATGATAAATCCACCCATAAATATGGAAGTAATGCTCACATTGAACATCTTGCAGCAACATGTCATGAATTACTGGTTCATGGCGGATAGGAGCTCCTCCCATGACTAACTCAGCTCTCAAAACAATTTCCAAAGTAGAATGAAGGACTAAAATAACCTATAGAGATGAAAATACATATTCCGAAATACTTTACTTACTTCCAGTACCTTTCATTGATTTCAATGGTAGGATGAACTACTTACTCGTGCCACAAAACGTCTTATTCAAAAAGGATGTTAGGTAAATCAAAACAAATTACTGACAAGGACGGATAATTACTCAACTTGGAAATCGGACCATAAAACACCCACCCACAACTTAAGATGACACGTGTCCACATGTGCGAAAAAGGACAGAGGGAAGGGTATGCGGATTATGCAAATCAAAATAGGCAATAATCGTAGCAAAATAATAAATGCATAATTAAGAAAAAATAAATAATATACATACTTGTAGTCATACTAATTAATGCTGCATGAAATGATTAGCTATTAAAAAGGTGAAATGAGATGACATTAAATGAATGAAATGACAAACAGAGATATGAAATGGGATGTGTACGAGAAAATTATTATTGGAGAATGATATTTCCATAAGGCATGGAAATAATTATTATGAAAGAATGCATGAAGGATTTAAGGCTGATGACTAAGAACACTCCTTGCAGAAGCTGTAGAAACCACATCCATAATGTCTTCTCCAGTTGTTGCAGGAACTATGTGTTGGCACATGATGAACCGGTATGATGATAATGTATGTTGTCATTGATGTCAATAAGTGCAAGTGAACCAATATGAAGGTTGGAAGAAGTTGTTATTGATGTTCAAGTAGGAGAACCGGTATGAAGGGATGAAGTGGACTGGTGTCAGGGTTTCACTAAGTGTGACTACCGATTGGTAGTCTCAGCTCTAGGGTTTCTGGTTTGGCAATCTAGCTTGTGCGATGCAACCGATGACATTCTGTGATGAGTTAGCTAAGAGGTAAGGATGAGATCGAGATGCCACGTCAGTTTTGTGCACGTGAAGGATTTCCTTGAGGATCTTGCATGTGAAGATCGATTGCATTAAATGTCTACCTCAGGAATGAACATTCTTCTTAGCAGTATGTGAAGAGAGCGTGATGGATTACTGATTTCCATATGCGGTGAAGAATGGATGATGTAGAATGACTTGTGAACTGTTTGAGATTGTTTTATTCTACGCAAAGTGTTTGAATGGTCAGGATTGGACCACTTGTAATTGTAAAACTAAAATATTTAGGGTTTAGGGTTTATGCTACCGACCTAATTGTTGTCTATAAGGTTGATGATATTTGTTATTGTTTGTGTTGGCAAATGTTGTGTTTGTATCTGAGTGATGAGATACTTGCCAGACCAGTGAGTGGAAAACTTCAGAGTGTGATTGTAGAGTAGAGGAGTTGAAAAGGATCTGCCTTAGCATGTAGTGTTGTTATCAAATCAGAACTTTACCTGTTGTCTTCTAACCATTTCAACAGTAGGAAAATCCCTTTGTCGGGTAGCTTTAATAGGATTATTGCAAATCCTCTAACCAGGTGACTCAAGATCATTGATTTCTTCAAATCCTCTAGCGAGGTAACTTTAAACAGGCTTTCAGCCTTTAACAGGGTATATAGCCATCCCTTAACCAGATGATCTTTAACAGGATTGGTTCCTAACAGAACCTTATTGTAAAGTCTTTAATCGGACTAGGCTCCTAACAGAGTGAGCTTCAAAAGAGTTCAAAAACAAGCTTGTGGGTATTCATCTCCACTGTGGTTTTTCCCATTTGGGTTTCCACGTGAAAAATTTGTGTCATGAGTTGTGCATTTTTCATGTGATGATTGAGAAGTCTTTATTTAGGTGAATATGCATGCAAAGCTAATGGTTATGGTATTACTGTTACAACACATGCATGAGTATATTGGTGAAGTAGTTATCAAGTGTTGAATGTTATTTGAAGTATTCTGTTTTGCTAGTTTAGCTGTCTGAAGTCTTACTGTGTTTAACCGGTATTGCCATGGTTAAGTTCAGTGATGAAGACAACAGGTTAGCATTGTTTTTAACTTGATATGTTGTTGAGAAGTTTTTGTATGTACTGATTCACCCCCCCCCCTCTCAGTATCGATTAGGGTATTTGTTGTTCATCATTATTCATCACTATGACAGGAGAGTATTCATCGGATGCTGAAGGAACTTCTCTAGTTGCTGCAAGAACTGTTGTTTGATCTTGGGTGGCAAATTGTTGCAGGAACTATTCTTTGGTTGTAGGCTTATGACACAAGCGTAGTCGATGACCATTGACTAGAAGTTTGAATTTGACTGGATCTATTGTGGTCAAGCGAACTGCTCCATTTGTAAAAACTTCATCTATTTCTTATGAGCCCAACCATCTTGTCTACAACTTCCCCATAGTATCCTTATATCTAGAATCATATAGAAATGCCCAATCGCCATATTTAAATTTTCTCTCCTTTATATACTTATCATGCCATTTAGTTCATTGATGTTGAATAAGCTCTATATGTTGGACAACCATCTTCCTCAACTCATCCAAAGAATTCAATTGCAGGATGCGGTCTCTTTGTGCTTCTGATAGAGTCATATTCAATTGCAGAGTTGTTCTAAGAGTTTTATGCTCAAACTCAATGGACATCATTGTTGTTTTTCCATACACCATTTCAAAAGGTGTCAAACTAATTGGTGTCTTCCATGTTGTTCTGTATGCCCAAATGGTTTCAAGAAGTCTATTTGACCAATATTTCTTATCAAGAGCTCTTGTCTTGGTAACAATGGCTTCTAAATCCTTGTTTATGACTTCTACTTGACCATTTGCTTGTGGATGATATGGAGTAGACTTCCTGTGTTTGATATTATATTCATTAACCAATGCTGCAATTAATGTGGAAGTAAATTGTGGTCCTTGATCTGAAACAATCTCTCTTGGAACTCCATACTTGGTAAATATTTTCTCATAGAGGAATTCAGCTACTTTATTATCTCTTGCATGTGTCATAGCTCGTGCTTCCACCCATTTTGTGACATAATCAGTGCATACTAGAATATAAGATTTCCCATTTGAAGGAGGATCAATCGGCCCAACAAAATCTAATTCCCATTTATCAAATGGTGCAACCAATATTTGGGAATATAATGGAATTTCACTAGATCTGGTAGGCCTACCCATTCGCTAACATCTATCACATTTTCTAGTATATTGTGTTGCGTCCTTATACAATGTTGGCCAATAATATCATGTGCCAAGTATTTTGAGTGTTGTTCTTTTAGCAACAAAATGTCCTCCACATGGCTCATCATGACATGCATGAAGGATATCATATGTTTCATCTTCTCTGACACATCTTCTCATGACTTGGTCAGGTCCAGTATAAAATAAACAATCAGCAATCCATTAGAAATTAAAGTTTTTCTCAACTAACAGTCTTTTTTCTCTAGGAGAAAAATGAGTAGGCATCTTATTAGCAGCTAAATAATTTGCAATATCAGCATACCAAGGACTGTGTACTTTTATTAGGAACAACTTTTCATCTGGGAAAGCATCATCTATGGTTGTAGGATCACCCTGCAATTGAAGCCTAAAAAGATAATCTACAACTACATTGGATTTACCCGATTTATCAACAACTGTAATATCAAATTCCTACATCAACAGTAACCATCGAGCCAATCTCCCTGTAATTGAGGGTTTGTTCATGAGACATCTGATTGTTGTATGATCAGTGTGCACATATATCTTATATCTTGTGATATAATGCCTGAATTTGTTGAGTGCATATATAACTGCTAACATCTCCTTTTCGGTGACAGTATAATTAACCTCAGGTCCCTGCATACTTTTGCTAATGAAATAAATTGCATTCTCCAAATTGTCAAACTTTTGTCCCAAAACTGCTCCTATGGCATAATTTGATGCATATGTAATATGAAATGGCAATGACTAGTTCAGACCCTTAAGCATAGGTGCTTGAGTCAATGCATGTTTGAGCTTCAAGAAAGCTTCATGGCATGCTGAGGTCCAATTAAACTCTATATCCTTTGTCAAAACACAATATAAAGGTCATGCAATTTTGTTGAAATCTTTGATAAACCTTCTATAATACCCTGCATGACCAAGGAAACTTCTGACATGCTTTTGCTTGATAGGTGCAGGGAGGTTTTGAATGACTTCTATTTTGGCTAGGTCAACTTGTATTCCAGTTATACAGATATGATGACCAAGAACTATTCCTTCTTGCATCATCATAAAGCACTTTTCACTGTTCAATGATAAATTGTAGTCTTCACACCGCTGCAAAAATTTCTTCAGATTCTTCAAAGCCTCTTCAAATTTTGAACCATAAGTGGTAAAATCATCCATATAGATCTCCATGTTGTCCTGGGAAATATCTGAAAATATGCTTATTACTGCTCTTTAAAAAGTAGCTGGAGCATTACATAACCCAAAAGGAAGAACAAAATATGCATGTGTTCCCCAAGGACAAGTAAATGTAGTCTTTTCCTGATCCTCGGGGGCAATTTGAATCTAGTTGTAGCCACTGAATCCATCCAGGAATGAAAAGTACCGCTTCCCCACCAAGGAATCTAATACCTGATCCATAAATGGTAATGTAAAATGATCCTTCCTAGTTGCTAAGTTCAAATCTTTGTAATCCACACATACCTGCCATTTAGCTCCTTTCTTTGGAACTATGACTAGAGGTGATACCCATTGACTATCCGATATAGGGTAGATAAATCCAGCATTCAATAATTTTTGCAATTCCTCTTTAACTATCTCTCTTAGTGTAGGATTAATTCTTCTCTATGGTTGCCTAAGTGGTATATAGTCCTCTTTTATATAAATACGGTGGGTACAAACTGTAGGATCAATTCCATGCATGTCTTTGTAATCCCACGCAAAAGCGTGTTGATGACATTTAAGCAACTCAACAAGTGTTATTCTTTGAGTCTATGTGAGTTGATTGTTGATATTCAAATATTTATTTATATCAACTTCCACTTTGACAATAAGATCAACCTGAGATGCCTCAGAAAGATGAGAAGTGCAGACTTCATGTGACAACAATGTATGCAATATGTTAGTGGCTGCAGGAAAATCTGATGTTGTAATATTTGATATTAACTCCTACGACTGTTGCTCTTGTTTTAACTGATTTGCCAGAATTTTATAGAGGATTGAATCACCATCCTGAAGTTGTATGAATGGTTTTCTATTAATCATCATAAGATGATTGACAGAGTCAACTCCTTCCTCAAATTCTTCTCCCATGTTAGGCCAAACGTCTTGATCTTGATCAAGTTGAAGTTGAGTGGGAGAATACAAAGCCAGAGTTTTGGTACTATTTCCATAAAAAATAGTCATATCCCCTGACCGACATCCAATATATCCATCATTTGTAGCAAGCCAAGGTCTCCCCAAAATAACGTGATATCCTCCCAATGTGGCTTTAGGAGACATGATCATAAAATCTGCAGGATATTCTCAGGAATATAAAGTAACAACTACATCTTCAATCATACCATCATTACGAACCGTGGAACTGTCAGCAAGCTACAGGACTGTAGGTGTAGGCTTGAGACTGGTTATGTCAAGTTTCTACATGATATCTCTTGTCATTACATTAATGGCTTCTCCCAAATCTATTAAAGCATTCTTTATATGAGTGCCCTTTATGACTATTTTCACAATAGGACTACTAGGATCAACATATTTAGGAATTGAAATTTTTCCTAACATAATGTCAGCCAATTGACCCATTACATGCACTGTTTGCAGATCCTTTTTCTTTCTACCAGGTTTCTTTAAACATGCCTCCTTAATTGCCTCACCATAAATAGGGACATCCTTAATAGCTTGAAACAATGGAATTTTAACACATATGTGTTTCAGCTGATCTATGATATCAAAATTTACTTCCTCTTCCTATAAAATCTCGTTAGCCTACAACCTCTGAAGAAATGGGGGTATTTGTTGATTTGAGGTATTTGGGTAGTTGGGCTAGAGATTTCCTTTTCCTTTTGTATCTCAGTTATAACTGGAGGGGATGGGTTAGGTAAAGTTGTTCCACATCTAAGGTGAATATCACTTATAGAAAGAGAATAAGTTGGATATTGATTAGGATCAGCTGAATAAACTTGTTGTTGTTGTTGAGGCTTGCTATTAGGATTTGGCATGGGTTGAGTGGGAAGTTGTGTAGGTTTGGGTGGAACAATATTGGCAACAGGAGGAGGCATTATAGCAGGTGGTTGTGGTTGTTGTTGAGGTTGTTGATAACCAGATAATTGATTTGTCCATGGCTAACCTCCTCTCCATTGAGGGGTAGGTTGCCAATTCCCTTGGAATTATTGCCATGGTCCATGAGGCTGTGACCAATTTCCTTGTGGTTGCTGCCACTATGGAGTTTGATTGGCAAAATTTTGCCCTTGGCCTTGAGGATTATACCAATTTTGATAATTTCCAAAATTTTGAGCATATGAAGATTGCCATTGATTATTTTGTGCATAGGAATTTCCACTATAACCAGAAAAAGAGAGTGGATCAGGAGGCATACCTTGTCTTGGAAAATTTGGCCTCCTTTGAGCAACATAGAAAACTTGTTCACCATCTCCTTGTATTGTCTTAAAATTAGGAACTTCAAGATTTGCAACCATCTTACATTTGCAGTCTCTTTTCTTTTGTCTACAATGTGGGTAGAATTCTGCAAGAATTGCATCCGCTTCCTCATGTTTCTTCTTAGCTGAAAGTGTGTCTAACTGAGTAGCCATATTATTTATGATATCCTCCTTAAAATCCTTCAAAAGATGACTAAACTCCATTCGAGAAAATCCATTAGTGGATGCTATGAAGAAATTCCCAACTTGAAACGCCTACTCTTCTTAGAAGAAGATATGGAATACTTTTGACAAATTTGTCTAATGTCATTCCATGTTGATTGTGTTATGCGACCTCCTCCCATAAGATCCAAAGCATTTGTGCATTCATCACTGATTCCTCTTAAAAATATTAACTTAAGAGAATCTTCATTTAGAGTACTATGCTTGGACTTCTTGACACTGAATAGAAATCTCTCCAGATAATCTTCTAAACTCTCATCTTCTTTCTGTGTCATTCTAAAAATATCATCTCCATGGTGGTCAGTCCCTCTACAATAATCCTTATATTTCACAAGAAAAAATCGTTTCATCTCATCACATGTAGTGATTGTGCTACTCCCTAGACTCATAAACCATCTCAAATTTTATTCCTTTAAAGTAGCAGAGAATATTTTGAGTCTATAGGCATCTGTAGTATAATCATAACTCCTACAGAGGACATCAAATTCAAACAAGAAAGTGTTGGGATCCTCTATCACTAATCCATAGAATTTAGGAAGGGAAGAAGCTGGGATGTTCTTGAGATTAGCATTATCTTGCTTATCAGAAATAGGGAACTCAAACACTGGGTTCATAGGTGGAGGTGGGTTATTCCCACCAGGGGGTGGATTTCCTTGCATTGGGATTTGAGGAGGAGTTACTGAACGAATCTCTACTTCAGGAGGTCCAAAGAGGAAATGAAGGTTGTTCTCTGAAAGTTCAAATTCAAGAGGGTTTAAATTATCTGGGGCTTGGTAAAGTGCAGCAAAAGGATTTACATCTAGGGGTTCATATGGATTGAGTCTTGTATGATTGGGACTGTTAGGAAGGAATCTACCTTGGGCATCTCTTCTTCGTCTATGCATGCAGATTCATGAGAATTGCTTTAGAACAAACTGAGTTATCAAAAACAACTATACTAAAAGCTTAAAAGTTCATAACCATCACAGGTTCTTAGTTTGACACCATCCCCAGCAATGATGCCAAAAATGTTTGCCTCACCAATAGGAACAATAACTAGAGCTAAATTCTCAACCCAAAGATTGGTCATTGACTCTGCATAATTATTATCTCCATAACTGAAGTTCATTTATTTGTCAACCCAAGGACATATTACTTGAAATGGGTTTGCACTATATATGCACTAAGTTCCTGCGATAGCTATTTTGCATTACTGCAGCAACTAAATCTATTTGAAATAAACAAGCAAGAATCATAACAACTGAATGGCTACAAGAAAGCTTAGCATTGACAGAAAATTCTGTTTAAAGAACTGTTAACTAAGTTTAGAGTTGACAAACAAGAATTACTTTGTCTGCTTTGGCTGCAGGAACAGTCACAGGATCTAGTTCCAGTGGTTGCAAGAGCAGTCAATCACTTGAACATCTATTGTAGCAAAAGGAAAACTAAATCTAATGAGTGCACAGGAATACTCATAAAGTGGGCCCCCTTGGATGAGTGTATCCAAACTTCAAAGATAACTCTATATACTCAAAATAGAATCATTTTTATTCATTCTTTTTCAAAGGTCGGTACAACACATGAAATGAAAGAAAATGCTTTTAATTCTAAAAATACTATGCAACTTTGTTTCTAATCCCCTATCTCTAACCTCTGAGAAGAGGTGCAGGCTCTTATTTATAAGAAAACTATAACAACTTCCTACTATCTAGGTCACGTCAATGAAATGAGGCGGAAAACATTAATGATAGCAAACAGAAGGAGTTAATCCATAGGAAACGTGGATCTCTGCTAAACCGCAGCCAAGAATATAGCATGGCGGTGTTACAAGATTGATGTTTGTTGAAGACAAACATAAATGAGTCTGGCGTTCCTTGCTATTCCTTTGCCACTTCTTACACACCTTATTCTCTTTGTTGTTTTAAATATTTAACCGGTCTTTGAATATCTCCAACTGCCTTTATGACGTGACACAATAACCGCTTCTGCAACATCTCATTTATTTCTGCAATTAAAAAGATAGAACATACAAGCACACATATAAATATCTATTTTAATTAATCATAACACTTATACATTCGCACATGATGTCACCTATGATAATTTACATGGCAACAAGAATAATTGGTCAAAACAAAACAGGATTTAATGGGTTTAGTTATCATCTAAAATGCACATAGTCAAACTTTAATACATCATATGAATCAAATACTATCCCGTTATACAACTTAAAACATGGCAAAAATTTATGTTATAGGAATAAAAGATCTAATATCTCAACTCATCACAAGGCTTGCACATGTGCCATGGACTCAAGGATATTTAAACACTGTTGATTGAAAGTTTGAGACTCAACTTGGCTTCCATTAATAGAAATAACTTGTTGAGGGACAATAAACTCATACTCATTTGAGATGCTTCTTTCAGGCATACACATACTAGATGGTTGATTCCATGCACCACTTTGATTAGGGATTTGAGAAATGACTATTGTTTGAAACATATTTGCTCCATTCATACATACTCCATCATACTCTGACTCCTGAATAACATTTGGAGAAACATTTCCAGCACCTTGAAATGAAGTAAGACTTGGGGCAGCAGGTTGAAAATAATTCTGAAAATTACTTACAATCTCTGGTCTTCCTTGATCAACTAAATACATAGCCCCACGAGAACCCTCATTTTTAGACCTATGACTTCTCATCATTCCATATTTAGATATCTTTTCAATTTTCATTTCCTCTTGCATGTCTTGATGCAAATTTTGTGGATCTTTGTCTCTCGACTAGTAACTCATCTTCTTGTCAAATACACCTAGATAAATGAATAAAGCTAATTCATCATTAGGTCTTATTTTTTCAAGAACTCTCTTCCATATCTTCATAAATATATGGTTGAATGTTGGAATTAACTAATCTTATTGAATGTGAGTGCCCATGAATTCCTTGATAATCAAATTCTCAGATATTCTTTCACTAAACTTCTCATCAAAAGCTGATTGAAACTCTTACCATGAACTGATTGAATATGGAAACAAATTTGAGAACCACTCTTTTGCATCATCCTTCGAGGATAGCACAAATAACTTCATGATGACATCCTCATGATCAACCTCATAGTCCTCTATAAATTTTTTGAATCTCTAAAGATGTTTAGATGCATATTCAAACTTATCACCCCCAAACTTTGGTATTATATCTCTGATTTTAGGTGGTATGTAGTTAGGGTAACCAATGATTCCATTGAAATTTACGGCTCTATATCTTTCCATAGTGAATTTACTTCTCTGAATACATGGTTCATTACAAGGTATGGTCCCATTAGGAACCATACATGATGCACATAGTCTCGATACATCCTATCACTTATGCTCTTGCAAACTTTCTCATATAACAAGAAATCTTAAACTTATACAATACAAGCTAATATAGCAAATGCTAAGGTCTCCTTTCAAGAAACATAAAATCCAAGAGCATGCATACTTCATCTCAAAACACCAAGATTTAATTAACAACTTAGAAGTATGCAAAATTGATTACTATAATTTCCCTTCCTTAGTGTTACCTTTAAACTAATAGGGAACTTTGTCTTTGCAAAAGAATGTGAGAACTTCCAGTGTAGAGTCGCCACCTCTCTTGTAGGGGAATACATTATCAAGAACTTGAAAACTCTTTGAAGATTATTCTCCTTCTAGGTTCTTCCAACAACAATGTCACTTGAATATTCTTCACATATGTTGCTACAAAATTTCTTCCGGGCTAAAAAATTCTTAACCAAAAACTCTTGGGCAATTTGACCAGTTTTCACCAGAGACACTATGCAATCCCCAATAGAGTTGTCATTTTGTTAGTGCTTCCAACTTATTACTCCATATTTCCTCTATGAGAGGCCAATCTCAATCTCCAAGGCCTTGGATTAGTGGACCAATTGACAAAGTAATGACTAGGGATAAGGAACTAGTCACACTCCCTACACTTTGGGATCTGTTAAACCAAGGTAGGTATCCCTTACAGTATCATTATTGATACCTTCAGCCTTATATGATGCTACAATAGATATATTGTATGACTACTATGTGATTCAGCAAACTTTAAAACTTATAGGATGTGGCCTTCATCCTTGTAAAATTCTGATTACAATGAGAACTAATTGTCCTTGTATGCGGGAAAAGTGGGCTGGTAGAATTTAATATGTAAAAATGTTGTTAAATACTAGTCCACACACACACATGACTTCTTGATGCAAGCTATGGAGTAACGTACTGTTACTCAGCTTCCCAAGGAGGGTCCCATGGTTCTCTATCTCACAATGTCCCTCAAACCAATTTTTTTGCTCTTAGATCACTGAGCAAAATGGTTTAGGGATGGCAAATGTGAGAACGAGAGATGCTTTGATAGATTTTAGTATGAAATGGAGGTTAAGCTATGTATGATTCTAGAAATGCAATAAACTAGATGATAAGATGACAGGGTTAGTATGAATACTATCCTAGCACACTATATTTAGTCTATGATTGAGCTAAAATGATAAAGAAACTATTCTAATTCCTGATCTAAAAGAGGCTAAATGATGAGTATAAAGATGAAATGAAAGCTTGAAAGAATTTGAGCATAAGTGTAATGCTCCAAATTTGAAAGATGATTGTTGAGAATGGAGGAATGAGAGCTCTATTTATAGCATAAATAGGGCAATGGATGGTCAAGATTGAATGGTTTAATCAAGGGTTGAGTTTGAAAGTTGGGGATCCATGTGCACAATTGGCACCAATGAAATGGTGACAAGTGTCAACATAGGGTTGGGTTGAGAGAAGAGGTTGGAGGCATTAAAGGCCTGAGAAGACCTCATGGTTATCTAAAGGCTAAGGGTCAAATCTAAGTTAGGCTTACCCATTGGATTAAGAGTTAATCCAAGGATAAACCTTTGTGCAAATGATTAAGAGATAATCATGGTCAAAGCATTAATGGCCTGATGAGACCCTTGGGTTGGATAGAGGTTGAGTCAAAACAAATGTTTTAACCATGTGGGAGGGTTTGAATTAACCATTAATGGTTATTGGAGACTTTGGGGATTAAGTGGTTGAAGGTTGGAAGCCTTCAATGGTTTCCAAAGACTTTGAGGATTTTGGTGGTTGAAGGTTGAAAACCTTTAATGGTTATCAAAGACTTTAAGGGTTTTGAGAAGTGACTTCCCTTTGCTTAGGGATGTGACAAAGTTTAGAGGAGGGGTTAGGTTAATTAGAAGCGATTAGAAGACTCTAGAAGGGATTAGAAAGGGGTGAGGGATTTTGCAAGTGGATGGAGGGATAATAGGTTTTAATTGAAATAAATGATTTAATTCAATTTGGTTGCAATTTGGGAAATTAAATAAATTAGATTTATTCAATTTGGGATAACTATTTAATTAAATTTGAATTTAATTAAAAGTGGATAGGGGGATTTAATTGAATAAAATGATTTATTCATTAAATGGGTATAGTGAATTTAATTTAAATAAATTGAGTAATTTACTTAATTAAAATAGAGGAATGTGGATAATTTAATTTAATTGGATTTAATTAAATAGAAAAATGAACATAAAATATTCATTTAGGAATATGGTCATTTTTATACGTCTACATTTTGCCCCTCTTTGAAGTGACGTGTGTGCACATGTTATTTCAAAGAAAATGATGCTTTATCATGATTTATGATCTAATGCAATTTTTGTGTCGCTTTTTTGATTTGCCAGTCGTGCCCCAGATTTGATTTGATGCGTGATACCCCAGATTTGATATTTGATGGTGATGCCCCCTCGGGAGATGAATCAATTTTTTTGGAAAATTGTTGATTTAATTTGATGAAGTTCGTATGATGTGTATGATTTCGTGCATGTAAAAAGTGTGCAGATTGATTCATCTCCCGATAAGTTACAACTATTTTGGTATAGGGGAGACCGCGACCATATTACAGGTCCATACAGCTAACCCTAATTTCATTTTCCTCCTATAAAAGGGGAAAAGGGCTTGATTGAAAGTCATTTGTGGTTTGTTGACTTTGAAGAAAGAGAATTGGCTCTGGAGAGAAAATGCCTATTCCCTATCACAGACACCATTTCGAGCACGTTCGGAGGTACCGGAGACCTGTAGCGCATGGACCACCAGTAAGTCAACATTTTTGACCCTTTTTTGATCTTTTATTTTGTCGTTTTCAGTCAGTTTTTGAATTTTAAAGTTCGGGTTTACCGGTTTAGCGTGTCTAAGGTCTAGATTAGCGCATACGAAGTTTAGAGTAGCGCATCGAGGTCAAATTTAGGGGTCGCGTCCGAAAAAGATAGGTTAGCGCATAAAATTAGTAGGTTAGTGCGTACATGTAGAATAGCGCATGGAAAGTGTTGGGTAGCGCTTCGCGTCAACAGATTAGCACGTCGGGGTGACCTAGCGCATAGGGGCCGCAGAGGTTCGCATAGGGAAGGGGGTTTAGCGCGTAGGACTAACCTAGCGCATAGGGCTAAAAGGGTAGCGCCTAGGAGGGGTATATTAGTGCGTAGGTAGAGTCTAGCGCATGGGGTGTGTTAGGTAGCGCATTGGGTGAAAAGTTTAGCATGTAGACTAAATCTAGCGCATAGGTTAGATAGAATAGCGCGTAGGAGAGGCAGCCTAGCGCGCGGGGTGTTTTAGCGCATCTAAAAAAATTTGCAGTTTTGGCCGATTTGAAAATTTGTTTTGTCTGCCTATCGTGTTTTGATGAATTTTTCCAATATGAGTGTGTGTATAACTTGTTTTGATTTGCGAGTTTTCAAGTTATGTATAGATATCAATCTGTTGTTTTGATCAAAATATGATGTATTTGCGTGTTCTGTTTCAAGTTCAATGTGTGTGAAGCCTGAGTTGTATTACAAGCCAATATGGGTTGGAAACTTGAGTTGTTTTACAAGCTGATATGGGTGGGAAACTTGAGTTGTTTTACAAGTTTATGTGATTGTGGAGACTTGAGTTGTATTACAAGTTTTGATATGGTTGTTGAGAACTTGAGTTGTTTTACAAGTTGATGTGAAATGATAGGATTTTGAACTTTGATTGTAGATGAGCAAATTGTTTCATGTTGTTGATGTAAGTTTGATTTTGATATCTTTGTGTTGATGTGGAAACTGATATTGGATATATTGTGTTGGTTGACAAGAGCGATTGGGTGTTGTACAGTCGAGGGAGACATTCCCGAGACCGTGGACGTTGATACCGCGATTGTCACAAGCAGATTTGGACATTATTGAGAGATGTAGATTGACCTCTCTTCTGGATATGCCTCGGTTCACTGTGAACCGGGGGCTTTTGACAGTGTTGGCAGAGAGGTGGCATAGCGACACGAACACCTTTCATTTTGCCACTGGAGAGATGACAGTGACACCGGAGGATTGCTACCAGATTTTGCGGATTCCTGTAGTAGGGGCACTACTTCCCTATGAGCAGTCAGAGGAGGGTGGCACAGAGGCACTGCGCCGCATTTTTCAGGATGACACAGTTTGTGGCTATGAGATCCCTTGGCAGGAGTTTTTGGATTTGGGTTATGCACTGCTGCCATCTGTACTGGCAGGATTCATTGGGGGATTCCTTTGTCCTGATCGTAGGTCAAAGGGATTCTCGGTAGGATGGGGGTTAGTGTTGGAGGAGATGGTCACACAGGGCCGGAGATTTGCATGGGGGTCAGCGATGCTGGCTCATTTATACCAGAGTTTGCATGAGGTAGTATACCTCGGGTACGGCAGTTTGTCAGCTGGCATGACCCTATTACAGGTATGGTGCTGGGAGCACATTCCAGCAGCGAGGCCACTGGCAGATAGAGACAGGCCCATAGGTGTAGCATATGCCTACGGATATAGAGGTCTAGTTGTCCAGCGTAAGCTGGGCAAACTAGAGCATTGGAGGAGGGTTTTTGACGACATAGATACGGTCACCTGGAGACCGTATACAGGCTGTGAGGTGTGGGCTGAGGATGGGCTGGAGATGACCTTTGTATTTATGACGAGGTATCTGATTGGGAGGACCCCGTTCGTCATTGAGCGGTTTGTGGTGACCTGAGTTTTGAGGCAGTTCGGGCGCCAGCAGGGTGTTATGCACGGCGGCAGCAGGATGTGGCCGATTGGGGGCCGACTATTGATAGTGTCGTGGCAGTGGAGGAGTTTGTGGGGTTGGCCAGGCAGATCTGGGACTATGCCCCAGAGATTCAGGATGCGAGGATGACAGACGAGTTCGCTCGATTGTTTGCTGCATGGGCGGTGGCTAGGATCTCAGATCCGGAGGAGATGAGGCCAGCATTTGACTCAGATGAGGAGGAGGGAGATGGGGGAGATGATGGAGATGATGGGGAGGATGGAGGAGGAGGAGGTAGAGGAGCCAGAGGGAGGCAGGGAGGTAGAGGTGTGAAGAGAGCGGTGCGGCAGGGGAGGATAGACAGGGGGAGAGGTGGATTGGCTATCGGAGCCGGGAGAGAGGGGAGAGTGGGGGAGGTGCTAGCTGCAGTGGGGGGTGAGGAGGAGCTAAGGAGACCAGCACAGAGGAGGAGGGCAGATGTACTCCCACCTCCAGCACCGAGGACAGGGCGAGTGGGAGGGGTTCCTCCAGCACAGGTACCGCTGCGGGTTCGAGTGCCAGGTCATGTGGAGGATGCGCAGATCTGGACCTTGCAGATTACCGTTCAGCAGTTGCAGGCGCAGATTTTGACCTATCAGTGGTAGATTTCTTAGTTGACCACTGAGAGAGATACTGAGATAGAGCGGCGAGGACGAGCGGAGGAGGTGGTGGCGAGTGTGCAGAGAACAGTGGCGGGTGGTCCGATGAGAGACACCCTTAGAGAGCTGACGCGGAGAGTGCAGGAGGCAGAGTATTATAGGCGGCATTATGAGGCTGCAGTACCTAGGGATCGGAGAGTGAAGAGCTTTGGACAGTCGGGATCGAGTCGATCTCGAGCCACTGGGACACGATCTGAGAGCCGAGGTGTGACGGGGCCAGCGAGACAGGACCCTCCTGGAGATCCAAGGGCAGGTGTATATGGAGCGAGACCATCTCCGTCAGGAGATAGTCATACTTGAGAGACATGGTCTCTGTTGTATTTTGGGATCATTGTTATACTTTGTACTGGACATAGTGTTTGGACACATTTTGTAGATGTTGATCATTTTCGAGATATATATATAGATGGCACCATTTTTTTTATCATGTGATGTGTTGATATGGATGCATGTTATGTGAGTCATTTTATGTGATGATGCAATATATGATGTAATGCATGATGCAGGATGTATGCTTGTTATATGCTGTGAGATGTATTTTGAAAATGAGATGTATGTTTTTAATATGTTGCTAAATGTATCGTGATATGTAAATGATGTTAAGTGATATGGAATGATGTTTATGCAACTAATTGTAAAATGATGTGCAACTAATCGTAAAATGATGTGCAACTAATTGTAAAATGATGTGCAACTAATTGTAAAATTGATATGCAACTAATTGTAAAATGATGTGCAACTAATTGTTTTTGGAGCATCCCTTATTCTGTATTTGCCATCCGATAGAACCATATTTTTGCTTTCTTTGTAGGTTTCATCATTGAGCATTGATTTGTTGAGGATATGTTGAAAATTTATACAAGCATAATGGTATAATTAAACCATAATGACCTGAGAAAAATTTACATGAGGTTTGATTTTGTAAGATAGCACAAGCGTCAAGGTATAATTGAACCAGGACGACCTAAGTGCGTATTGCGTAAACAGACAAGATTTGATCATTTGTATGCGTGAAGTGGAATCAGGCCTTTAGTGATATTCGATGTATCACATCTCGAGGCAAGTATTCACACAGTACCAGTGATAGCCTCCCAGACGGAAGACTAAGAAAATATTGGAAGTTCCCCTTGACCTCTAGCTGTGAAGCATTTAGTGAGACAAGGAAGAGAATCCAATAATGCAAAAAGTTCAAAATGCAAAACTAGTTAAGATTTTATGCTATAGTGCAACATTCAGTACTTCAGAAAATCATCCATCCTTGATATTTGTGTGAATTGTCTTTGTTTGGTTTTTGCGATGAAGCGTAGTGTTGTTTGTTGGATGTCATGCCTCTGATTTTGGCGATATTTTGTGATGTTTGGAATGTTTGCAAGTTTTTGAACCAATGAATGCCCCTAGCTGAGTGTGCCCTTCGATATGATCATGTACAGTGATTACCAAGCCATGGTGAACTGCGGTAAGAGAATAGATATAGATGGATAACCTAGGATAGTGACTACGTTAGGTATATCCTGAATGAATATATGCTAAGTGTCAAGCAATGGCCGATAGTGTTTTGATGGATAAAATGGTATGGAGATAGATGGAGGAGCCGTTCTTTCACAAGGGCGCCTGTTTACCAGGTTTTCACCATTTGTTTTTATTGTACTTTGTATTTTTTGCTTTTTTTGGATTTTTGATTTTTTTTATTTTTATTTTTCCTTGCACTAGGCTACTTTAAGTATAGTACCTCTTCAGATGAATGCTGTTAGTTGGTTCGTCGAGCACATCTCCTTCAAAATTTGTTAGCTGATAGACACCTGATCCAATAACTGAGATGATGACATAGGGACCCAACCAGTTAGGCTCAAATTTCCCTTTCTTTTCTCGATCTTGCTGATTTCTTGGATTTTCTTTGAGGACTAAGTCACCAACCTTGAAGTTGCGGGGAATGACCTTGTGATTGTAGCTTCTGCACATGTGTTGCTGATATGCTTTGAGATGGGTATAAGCATGTTGGCGTCTTTCATCTAATAGCTCAAGTTCTTGCAATCGGTTAACTCGATACTCTTCATCTGAGATTAAGCCTTTCAAAGAGACTCTGAGAGATGGGATCTCTACCTCCGGGGGTAAAATAGCCTCTGATCCATAAACCAATGAGTATGGTGTTGCTCGTGTGGATGTGTGGATGCTGGTCCTGTATGCCCAAAGTGCTGGATTGAGTTGTACATGCCAATCTTTGCCTGCATCATTCACTATTTTCTTGAGGATTTTCAGTATTGTCTTGTTAGATGCCTCCGCTTGACCATTTCCCTGTGGGTAGTATGGTGTAGAGAACCTATGTTGGATTTTGAATTTTTCACATAGTTCTTAGACATCTTGATTCTTGAAGGGCCGTCCATTATCTGTGATGATTGAACTTGGAATACCATATCTGCAGATCAGATAATTTAGAATAAAAGAGGCAATTTGTTTCCCGGTCACTGTGGTCATGGGAACTGCTTCTATCCATTTGGTAAAGTATTATGTTGCTGTTATAATGAACTTGTGTCCATTTGATGATGAAGGGTGAATTTTGCCAACTAGGTCCAGTCCCCACTGGCAAAAGGGCCATGATGTTGTAAAGGGCTGCAGTTCCTGTGCTGGTGCATGTATTAGATTGCCATGAATTTGGTATTTAGGACATTTCTTGGCGAAATGATATGAGTCTTTCTCCATTGTAGGCCAGTAGTATCCCATCCTTAGAAGCTTTTTAGCAAGAGTAGTGCCACTTGAATGTGTGCCACAAATACCTTCATGAAGCTCGTGTAAAGCCAAATCGGAATCATTACGATCAAGGCAACGAAGAAGAGTACCATCGAGACCTCGATGATATAAGGTATCAGCGGTAAGGGTGTAACGGGCAGCTTGTCGGATAAAGTTATGTTTTTGGCTACGGGATTGGTCAATGGGTAAGATATTATGTTTAAGGTAGTCGTATATTGGTCCATATAACGGAGAATCTGAACCAGTCAAGGCATAGATAACATGGGATTCAGAGTGGTCATAGGCGGGGGAGAACAGTTGCTCTACCAGGAACTCATAACGACTCTGTTACTCTGGAATTTGTAGTAACGAAGCGATTGTAGCCATTGCATCGGCTGCTTTGTTGTCCAACCTTGGTATTTGCTCGAAGGTGATGTGCACAAAATACTGTTTGAAGTCATCCACCATTCGTTTGTAGGGTAGTAGCTTGTCATCCTTTGTCTGATAGTTGTTGTTGATTTGATTGATGCCCAGTTGTGAGTCTCCATAGACTTTTAACTCTGTGATTTTCCATTCGACGACCATTTTGATGCCTATGACCAATGCTTCATATTCAGCCACATTATTTGTGCATGGAAACATAAGCCTATATGATCTTGGCATAGTGTGTCCTTCAGGAGTGATGAATAGAATGCCGGCCCCTGAACCATGTTGAGTATAGGATCCGTCAAAGTATAGGGTCCAGTGTTTGGTAGAAAGAGCAAGAACGTCCCTGTTTGGAAATTCGATCTCCATGGTGTGTTTTCCTGGGAGTGGTGCTTCAGCCAACTAATCTGCAATTGCTTGTCCTTGGATGGCTCATCTTTCTGTGTATTGGATGTCGAATTCACTGAGAATCATGACCCATTTAGCTAATCGTCCTGTAAGAGCTGCTTTGCTGAGTAAATATTTGAGAGGATCAATTTTTGCTACTAACTTTATAGTGTGTGCTAGCATATAATGTCGGAACTTCTGAGATGCAAAAACCACTGTTAGGCAAGCCTTTTCAATAAATGTATAGTTGAGCCCATAGCCATTCAATGTCCTACTGATGTAGTATATGGCGCGTTCCTTTCCTTGTTGATCTTCTTGTGCCAATAGTGCCCCCAGTGAAATATCTGTTGTTGAGATATATAGAATAAGTGGCTTTCCGGCGATTGGTGGTACTAGAACTGGTGGATTCATCAGGTACTGTTTGATTTGATAAAAAGATTCTGCACACTTAGCCTCCCATTTGAATGGTACATTTTTGTGTAGCAAATGGTTAAATGGTAGACTTTTATCTGCTAGTTGAGCGATGAATCGCCTGATTGATTGAAGTCGTCCCTGTAGAGATCTAAGTTGACTGATATTCTGTGGTGGTGGCATTTCCATAATGGCTTGTACCTTTGCTGGATCAACTTCAATACCCTTAGCTGAGACTATGTAGCCTAGTAACTTGCCTGATGTAACCTCGAAGACACACTTCTTAGGGTTAAGCCTGACTTGGAATTTCTCCAATCGATTAAAAATTTTTGCTAGGATGCCAAGATGTTCAGCTCTAGTGAAGGATTTGGCTAGTAAATCATCCACATAGTCTTCCATAAATGTGTGCATCATGTCATGGAATATTGTGGTCATTTCTCTTTGATAAGTGGCCCCTGCATTCTTTAAGCCGAAAGGCATAACATTCCAACAATACGTTCCCCAAGGACAGGTGAATGTTGTTTTATCTTGATCTTCAGGTGCTATCTTGATTTGATTGTAGCCTGAGAAACCGTCCATTAGTGAGAGCATTGCATGGCCTGCTGTGAGATCTACAATGATGTCGATACTGGGCAAAGGAAAGTCATCCTTTGGACAAGCTTTGTTGACGTCTCTGAAGTCAGTGCAGATTCTGATACTACCATCTGGTTTTGATACTGGAATGATGTTGGAAATCCATTCTGCATAGTCAATGGGCCGGATGAATCCGACGTCTAATAATTTCTTTAGTTTAGTTTTGACCATGAGTGCCACCTGTGGATTCATCTTTCGTAGCTTTTGCTTGACTGGCTTAACTCCTGTAGAAATGGACAGATGATGCATGATTAAGTGTGGATCCACTCCAGGCATATCAGCATATGACCAAGCAAAGTTGATTTGTTGTCCTTTAAAGAAGATGATGAATGTCGATCTTTCTTCCTCTGTCAGAGATTCTACAAGGTGTATGTTTCTGGCTGCTTCTGTGGTACCAATGTTGATTGATTGAGTGGGCTCAATCAAAATGGGCGATCGCTCATGAAAGTGCTCAGGAAGAGTGTCAAGTCTCCCATCATTAGGTGCCTTAAAAAGGTTTTCACCTTCCGATGCGTCCTTTATTTTTACTTTTTTATGATCTAGAGCTGCCATTGACTGGTTTTCAGCATCAGATCCTTTATTTGTTGTATTTTTGCGACTGAGAGACTTGACACTCCCTGATTGACGGATATTGTTATTTTGTTCACTGGTAGAGCTTGTGTCGGGATTTACGGTACATAGGTAATGGATAATAGATTCGTCATTTGGGAAAATTGGTATATTATGGATTTCAGGTTCATCTCAGTCGATGAGGTCAGGAAAGACAAGTGGTAAGGAATCGTTAGGTGGATCAAGTTCGGCTACTGTGAGTGTTAGGATAGAGTTTTCATCGTGATGGTTCTTGGTTTTAAAGAAGTTTAGGATTTTGTCGAGGTCTTCGATGGTATTATCCTCTACATATACTTGCTCATAATGTTCCTGTTCACTTTCCTCAGCGTCATAGATATTCTGCGGTCCAAATTCCAGAGGTCTATCTTCTGCGTTATGTTCTTCTTGGGAGATAGATATAGAATCAGTATCACTAGAGATATCTGTAGTAGCATTGGAGCAGGTACCCCATTCATATTCATTGGAATCAGTCTCATAGGCATCATCCCAGATTCTATCTGTGTTGTAAACAGGTATGTTGTAGGGTGAAAATAAATCTTTGATGATGGATACCATGGTTTTTGTTGATTGTGTCAGATCCGTCCTCTACTTTCTGAATTTGTTCATAGACTGTACTTCTTAGAGGAGGAATAATGGTATCTGGAGATGACATGATTTGTTCTTGAGATATTGGTGTCTGAATATGAGCTACTGCTGCAGCTAGGGCCTTCTTATGACTTAGAAGCTTTGCCTGATGTAACTTTTGATCCTGACGTTCCCATTCCTTGCGGATTGTTTCTGTAGATTCAAAGAGTGCTTCCTGCCAGGATTCTTCTTTGTGCTTTGTCTTTACTTTCCATTGAGGTTTGATAGGTAGGTGTGGCGGTCGTTTCAATAGGAACGTGAGTTTAGAACCCAATCCCGCTTTGTTTCTACTAGGTTGTGAAGGAAGATCTACGGGTTCAGTGATGCTTTCTTTGCGCTTCCCAATAGGTCCTTTACCGTCATATCCCATTTGTTTCATGATTAAATAGCCTTTTCCATACAGGTGTGTTGGTAGAACAATGTCCAGAGCGGCTGCTCTATGATTTTCTTCTTCATCTTTGTATAACCAGCTAAGAACGTCCTTGTCTTCTGATTCATGTGCTAGAGTACCCAATTGGATGAAGGTACCATCAAATTTAGTGATGGACTGAGTAGCTAGTTGTGTTGATGTAGTAGGCAAACCATGCGATCTAGGTGAGGTTGGCAATTTTGCCAAACATAAAGGCTCCAAAGAGTATTCTCCCATGCCTTGGTCTTTGATTTGCATTTTCTTCTTGAAGTCTCCCCATAAGGAGTTGGATTTTGCTATGTGTGGATCTGATGTTGAAGATGGCTGCTTTTCTCTATTATGAGGAACCAAACTGTCCTGGGCTGCCCCCATTGCGTTGCAATGTTGAAATGGATTGTGATCAGCAGATATGGATATTTCTTGTCCATCATAAGGAAACTTGACACACTGGTGATACGTAGAAGGTACTGCTTGCATTTCATGTATCCAGGGTCGTCCTAACAAAATATTGTAGGTTAGATCTATGTCTAAGACTTGATAGATAGTATCATTTTGTACTGGACCTACTTGAATAGGTAATATCACTGTGCCTTTAGAGGACCTTTCCTCATCATCATATGCCTTTATGGTAATTTTCTTGCAAGGGTCAATAGATTCTTCTGAGAAGCCTAATGCACGGATAAGGTTTAAAGTACATATGTTAAGTCCGGCTCCTTCATCTATTAAGACTCTTTTCACTCGGTGTTTGCAAACAATGACTTCAATATGGAGAGGAGTATTATGCGGATGACTCAATGAAGTATTGTCATGCTCTGAGAAGGTGAGGTTATGAGGTCCTGTCATATGGGCGACCATGGCTTGAAATCTGTCTGTATCCAGATTTTGAGGTACATTTGTTTCCAATATTGCTTGCTCCAATATGTCTTTGTGCTTGGGTGATAGTTTCAATAATTCTAGGATAGATATCTGAGCTGGAGTCTTGCGTAGTTGGCTAACCAAGTCATATTGGATTTTTGGTGTGGCAGTTGTAGGTGCAGTATGTCCCTTCAAGACATATTTCTGAGTTTGGGTCGTTACATTGACAGATTCATGATCACGCTGATCTCGGATGGTGATGACATTTACTTGATGATCTTCAGCTGATATGTGGTTGATGGTGTTGTTGTAGATGTGATTAATATGAGCTCCGTGTGTATCATCTGAAGTTGATGCTCCATCCTTGTTGTAATTTGGGAGAGGGTTTTTGAAGGCTCCATGATCACCATTTGTTTTGAGACCATCCACCGTTAATCACCTCGATCAATCATGTCCTGGACTATGTGTTTTAATCTCATGCACTCGTTTGTTCTATGACCCTTGTTACGATGGAAATCACAATAGTACGAATCATTCCACCAAGGTGGCTTGATTGGGGGTTCATAATTGTTGATTGGAGGTAAAGACAGAATCTTGTTTGCCAAAAGTTCTCTGAATGCTGATTCTAACGATTGTCCCAGTGGTGTGAAGATGCGCTTTTGGAAATTGTTCGCGTTGCGTGAATTGTTGTGAGGTCCTGAATTCATGTTTTTGCTTTGAGTATCATTGGTGTTGTTTGTATTGAGTTGTCCTTGATCAGTTTTTTGTGCATATGTGTTAGCATTTGGTGCAGCATTTTTGAGATTTTTCGTATTTTGAGGATTTCCAGATAATGCTAGCACTGGTTGCTTAGATTTGGGATCATGTGATTCGTTGTTGCCTTCGTTTCTATTTTGAGTCCAAAATCGAGATTTGTCAAGGTTGGTGTTGTTCTGGTTATTGTAGTTTGGTGCGTTTGTTCCTTCCTTGTAGAATTTGAGTGTTCCCTTTTTGACACATGCTTCCTCTACTTGAATGCCATTTTCAATCAATTTAGCGAAAGATGGTATGCATTGAAGTTTTAGTCTGTAACTCATTTCGCCATTCAAGTTATCGATGAAGATTTCCATTTTCTCCTTTTCAGGAATATCTCGAGGATATCTGGAGACCATGTGTCGCCAGCGTTGAAGGAATACCATGAATGTTTCGTTGTTCTTTTGTTTGGTATTGCAAACATTTAGCATGGTTATGGCATGTTGGATGTTGTAGGAATAGTGGGTTATGAATTTGTTAACCAACTCATCAAATGATCTAACAGGTGGTGAGATTTTGGATAACCATTCCATGGTTTGCCCTCCCAAGCTTCTGGGGAATAACCTCATCAAATAGGTGTCATTATGATCAAATTCAAGGCTCAGTGTGCAAAATTGCCGTACATGATCTCTGGGATCACTTTTCCCATCATATTTATCAAATTTGGGAACGTCCGAGTTTGGAGGAAAAGGCACCATGTTCAAGCTTCTGTCAAATGGATAAGGACAGATTTCATTTAAAGAGTACCGCACTGTTGTCCCTTGTTGCATATCCTGTATTTGCCTTTGCAACATTTGCATTTGTTGAATAAGGGCTGCCAAGGGTATATTGTCTTGCCGAGGAAAAAGTTCTTGCCTTGTATTGGTTCTCAGCTGAAAAGGTGTGGTAAACGGTATGTTTTGTTCTGGAGTTTCGAGCTCAGGTACACGCATTTCTGGTATGTGTTGTTCTGGAATGTGTTGCTCAAAGTTATGTTGTTCAAGTATGCGAGTTTCTTCTTCCCTGTGTTGTTCTTGATATGCATATTGTCGAGACCCGGTTTGAAAAATGTTTGGGTCGAAATCTTCGGGAAGTTTAACGCCTTTGCTTGTAAGCATCAACAGATATTTTTCCTTGTCATTTTCCATGAGTTTTTCTACAAGTTTTTGGAAGGAAGGGTTTTCTTGACATTCCCGAAGAAGTGCTTCAGTAATTTCAGTTTCTTCTATGGGTGGAACTTCAAAAGGATTTGATAATCTTCGATTCATACTTGATTCTGCGTGTGTCTCGCTCTGTTTGTCTCGTTGAGAGCGAGTGACAGGCATTTTAGTAGAAACTTTCAATGATGAAAGGAACAAAATCCTCTTCGATGTGTTGCTCGAGTGTTGGTGGTTCTGGTCGAGATGTGTTATATGTGATGTACTTGTCGGGCAAGAATGCTAGATTGACTTTTCTGCCGCAGTTTATGGTTTGATTAAAAGCAAACTTTTGACAATATGCTCTTGTTTTCAAAGGTTCTTTGTCAAATTCGCTAGATTTGTTTTGGATATAACGTTTGACGTGATGAAGGAATACCCGATGAGATTTGAAGAGTTGATGATTGATGTATAAAAACTTATTTCTTTTGATGAATTTGGAAAAACTGGGTTGTTGTTTCTTCAACGTGATGTTACGATAGAGGTTCTTTCTTCTCAGAATAAGGGAATTAGTCATGCATGAGTGATCAATGATTTCCTTTGATGTGTTTGGATTTAGTTGATTCTTGTTTTTGAAAAAATTTCAAATCTTATTTTATCAGAGTGAAGGTTTAGATGTCCCTTCACGATAAAGCGTGTCAAATGATATGGATAAAAGCTTCCCGATCTGGAAACTGGATTTGACGATTTGAGAATTTTAAACAAGTGTTTTGAGATAGAAATCCGTAAGATGGTAAAGGATTTTATTGATACTGATGATAAAATTTCCGGATTATGATAGGAGAGACGTCCTCTATTGTGCGATTTGTTTAAGATTCTGACAACTTTTGTTTTGACACAAATTGAGCTCAAGAAATAGTTTTAGTGGTTCGTTTGTCACTCTGGTTTGATGAAAAATGGTTTTTGATGAAAAAAGCTTCTAAAAATGTTTTTGAAATTTTGAAATTTTTCACGGTTTTTGCTCTCTGTTTTCCTATTTTGGATCACGCGCTAGAATAGAGTCTACATGCGCTACTGAATTTACTTGATGCGCTAAAATAATGGGCCCACGCGCTAATCTGCCCCTAGACATGCGCTAAAGTTCGGATTTTGTGAAAATGGCAGTGTAACAGTTGAAAAAGTTTATGCGCTAACCTGGATTTACTACGCGCTAACTGTTCGACACTATGCTCTAATGTTTCTATGCCATGTGCTAAGTTGTTTCTTACACGCGCTAAAGTTTAGACTGTTGAAATTTGTTGTTGAATTTGCTTGGAAAAGCTACGCGCTATACTGGGCCTGTCACGCGCTAAATTTTACACTCTATGCGCTAGTTCTTGGTTCCTACGCGCTGATATGTTGCTTCGACGCGCTAGACTGTTGTTGGGATGCGCTAAAGGACTTTGCACTGTTTTGTCTTAGCTGAAAACACTATTGTTTTAACTTTATGCGCTAATTTGAGGTTTGAATGCGCTAACAAATGTCTGCCACGCGCTAAGATGTTGTTCTTATGCGCTAGACTACCCTGATTTTTCTGTTTGGGTGATTTCTTGAGGTTTTTGAATTTTGTTGAAAAATTTTCAAGTGAGATGGATGATTTTCTGAAGTAATGAATGCAAGCACGGCACAAAAAGTACAACCATTTTGTCTAATCTAACAAAAAGTGTATGTTCTGCGAGGATGTGTTCAAATCCCCAATGTTTTAACAAGTTTGGATACAAGTAATACACTTCAGAAAGACTCTTTATTCAAAGGTCATAAATAACATCATAGCCCACTAGTCTTGATACTCCGTCAGCTCAAACAGCCGTGTCACCCCTAGAGGGCGCCCGTTTTTTTGCCTTTTGCCAGAAATTAACCCAAAGTGAATTGCTTCACAGTTGAGTAGTTATCTTGGGAGATATATGGTGAGTAATCTTGGGGGTGGATTCTTCCCCACCCTTGCACTATGATGTTATAAATGTTTGGTTACTGACTCAGTTCAAAGCTTCTAATTCTATGGTTCGTAATCAGGCTTCCCGTTCAGCCGTCAGTGATAAACTCCCTTAGGAGGCTTCCCAACCTTTAGAACAAAGGCTTTACGTATCTCAAGGATACTGGGGGAAGGCTAATCGCTGCGCGCAACCGTTGAAAAGGACTTTCGTCACTTTCCACATTTGATTATAGTGGGTTGGAATTCTTGGCGTCAAAGTCGTTCCCCACTTAGGTCGTTCCCTTCACACCGGCCATAAATGGCTTTAAGAGTTGATTGCAACTCCTCGGGAAGGCATGCCTGCTAAAGGTTTTAATGCTTGAATTACTGAAAGCTGTAAGAGTGGTCTAGATTTTTGATCACCCAGTTAAGGGGAGAGCATATTCCTTCCACTTTCGAGAAAGGCAATCAAGTTGTTCTTTTTAGCCTTTAAGACAATGATTTTCTAACTTCTATTTAGAGATGTTGCTCCAACAAGCATGATGTTCTTTTTAATCTTTAAAAGAAAGATTTTCTGATCTATGAAAAGGAAATGGTCAACAAAGCAAATTTTTGATTTGGAGGTCAACAAAAGAAAGCATTTTTTAAAATAAAATCTCCCGCTCTATCTGCAAGAAACTGTTAGGATCCTGCAAGCAAACAAAAGAGATAAAATGTTAGGTGATTTGAGGGACTTCTACAAGTCTAAAATTTCAATTCGGTTACAATAAAAAAAATTTGTTTTTTTGTTTTTGTCTGTGATGCGCTACAAAATGGACTGCATGTGCTACAATAAAAGTCAGATGCGCTAAACTTATGTTCCTATGCGCTATACTGTTGCTGGGATGCGCTACTCTGTGAATTGGAAGCGCTGCTCTGTTCTTTTTCTTTCTCCCGCACTCAGTTCTGCAGGAAAATTTGAAATATCATGCGCTAACTTTGAGCTTCACGCGCTGGATGATGGACTATAAGCGCTGAACTGGGGATCGGATGCGCTAATATGTTAAGTTGATGCGCTACTCTGTGTTTTGCCCGCGTCGAGAGCTACAGGAAAATTGTAGGTGAATTCATGCGCTAAGAAAAGGTCTTCACGTGCTAGAGTATAGATCCCACGTGCTAAACAGTAAGCGGGATGCGCTAGACTATTGATCAGATGCGCTATGGAATGTTTCCGATGCGCCGATTCCTGTTTCCCGCGGACCTGCAAAAGTCATTAATTTGAAAAACCGATTTGTTATTTGGGGTCGGGCCCCACGGTGGGCGCCAGAAATATATGCGGGAAAAGTGGGCTGGTAGAATTTAATATGTAAAAATGTTGTTAAATACTAGTCCACACACACACACAGGACTTCTTGATGCAAGCTATGGAGTAACTTAGTGTTACTCAGCTTCCCAAGGAGGGTCCCATGGTTCTCTATCTCACAATGTCCCTCAAACCAATGTTTTTTCTCTCAGATCACTGAGCAAAATGGTTTAGGGATGGCAAATGTGAGAACGAGAGATGCTTTGATAGATTTTAGTATGAAATGGAGGTTAAGCTATGTATGATTCTAGAAATGCAATAAACTAGATGATAAGATGACAGGGTTAGTATGAATACTATCCTAGCATACTATATTTAGTCTATGATTGAGCTAAAATGATAAAGAAATTATTCTAAACATGCATATTAGTCTAATTCCTGATCTAAAAGAGGCTAAATGATGAGTATAAAGATGAAATGAAAGCTTGAAAGAATTTGAGCATAAGTGTAATGCTTCAAATTTGAAAGATGATTGTTGAGAATGGAGGAATGAGAGCTCTATTTATAGCATAAACAGGGCAATGGATGGTCAAGATTGAATGGTTTAATCAAGGGTTGAGTTTGAAAGTTGGGGATCCATGTGCACAATTGGCACCAATGAAATGGTGACAAGTGTCAACATAGGGTTGGGTTGAGAGAAGAGGTTGGAGGCTTTAAAGGCCTGAGAAGACCTCATGGTTATCTAAAGGCTAAGGGTCAAATCTAAGTTAGGCTTATCCACTGGATTAAGAGTTAATCCAAGGATAAACCTTTGTGCAAATGATTAAGAGATAATCATGGTCAAAGCATTAATGGCCTGATGAGACCCTTGGGTTGGATAGAGATTGAGTCAAAACAAATGTTTTAACCATGTGGGAGGGTTTGAATTAACCATTAATGGTTATTGGAGACTTTGGGGATTAAGTGGTTGAAGGTTGGAAGCCTTCAATGGTTTCCAAAGACTTTGAGGATTTTGGTGGTTGAAGGTTGAAAACCTTTAATGGTTATCAAAGACTTTAAGGGTTTTGAGAAGTGACTTCCCTTTGCTTAGGGATGTGACACAGTTTAGAGGAGGGGTTAGGTTAATTAGAAGCGATTAGAAGACTCTAGAAGGGATTAGAAAGGGGTGAGGGATTTTGCAAGTGGATGGAGGGATAATAGGTTTTAATTGAAATAAATGATTTAATTCAATTTGGTTGCAATTTGGGAAATTAAATAAATTAGATTTATTCAATTTGGGATAACTATTTAATTAAATTTGAATTTAATTAAAAGTGGATAGGGGGATTTAATTGAATAAAATGATTTATTCATTAAATGGGTATAGTGAATTTAATTTAAATAAATTGAGTAATTTACTTAATTAAAATAGAGGAATGTGGATAATTTAATTTAATTGGATTTAATTAAATAGAAAAATGAACATAAAATATTCATTTAGGAATATGGTCATTTTTATACGTCTACAGTCCTATGTGCTTTTAAATGAAAAAAATTGAACAAAATAAAATGGTTATTGAATTCTTTGATAAGACTTTCTCCCTGTCATAGTTAGCGACACAATATTATGACCAGTGCCTTGTCCATTGGGCTAGATGCTATATGAACCATTATTACAATATAAAATATGCATACTCTGCACCATCCTTTGCCTAGTATAATTGATACCTGATATCAATCATAACATGAAATGAATTTCATATCCGTAACTTAGTACTTGCTCTCTACATAGAACCCCTTTGAATGAAGATTATCAAATTTATTCTTCTACTTTAGAAGAAGCTAAAAATTACTCAAACTCAACAACATTGTTATGACATATGAACATAAAACCCTTGATTTCATTAATTCATATAAGAATCTGGATAACAAGTAAGAGAAACAACTTAGAAATCATTGAAGCGGATTTCTAGATTTTTTATATATTTGCAAAATAAGTGCACATTATCCTTTGCTAATTTTACTGCAAGTAGGACATGACACAAAATTATAACAGTATACTGCAAAACATATGGACATTGCTGCATACTATTCACCCTTGGTGAAAAATAGACATACAGGCTTCCCTGAGAACTTAATGTATTATCTATCCTGGTCTCGATGAGGAAAAAGAAACTCTAGAATAAGGCCTTGATTATCCTCTTATAGAAAAATTGAGGATGCACAAGCTTCAGGCCTTTTACAATAGGTAACCGACTAACGGGAAAATACAAACTACTTTTTGAGCTCTTTGTCAGGGACAGACATTCTTCTTTGTTTCTCTCCAGGTGGTAGATATTGGAGCTAATCTAATTCTCCTTTTTCTTTCTCAATCTCCCTTCTCAGATTTAAAAGTGTAAAAATCTTGTAGAAGATAGATACAGGAGAAGAGGGAAACCATAAACTTGATCCTCTATTGACACTTAGCTCCTTCAACAAATCTGATTCACAAAATATCTCTTTTCTTCAATTGACAGTTGTCTCTTTCCTTATGTTTTATCTTATCTACAAGATATGATTTTATCACTTTATTATCCTACTGATTTCAATAGAGGGATATGATTTTGCTCTTTATGTTTGCAACAAATCTCTTTCTTTTCTTCATTTTGCATGCTCTAAATTTTATCTTTCTGCACATTTTGAAACCCTATCTCTCCCATGGTTGATCCTCTTGCCTTCTCTTTTCCTGCTACCCTATGGATGTTTCATGTCTGCAATCAAAGAGTATGTAGGAGATAGTCATGAGTAATTCTTATTTAAATATTGGTCACATATGCCACGCAAGCTAACATGGACCAATCACTAGTATTCTACTTAGCATGTCAATGTAGGTCAACTGTGGTCCCCACTTTGTGTCTTGGCTCATCAGCAAGAGCTAAAGCTTTCGACATTCCTTTAGAAGCATCTTGTTGAACTTGGATGTCACACAAAACTTCATGTTGTCGGTAAGACCAAAAAATGTCTTACAGATACCACAGGGCTGTAGAGTTAATTTGGTCGTTTGCCTTCATTTAATTGTGTGGTCGCGCGTTTAATCCATGTTGTTGATCCCATCAAAGTGACCACCATTCACTTCACACAAGAGATGGGGCATGGGCCCAATATCCTTGTTATGTGGCTCAGACACCTAGGTGTTCATACTTTTATTGGTCCAGGTGTATGTTGTCATTCATTGTGGGTCCTACATACCACATCATTAGTAATGTTGTAGAGTTAGGCTTCATGCTCATGTCCAATCAATCGTGCAATCGCGCACTGATCTTGTCCATCGGATCAAATAGAGATGATTCTCCATTAAGGCAATGAGTAGCACAGGAACATCAGACCCACCTCATCTATATGTTTGCATCTATCCACGAGGCGAATTCTCATTAGTCCACTTAGGTGATGACTTGTTCAAGTGGGACCCTCCTTTATCAACATCGACCTCTTTTGGTGTGACATGAAGCTTCGATAAGACGACATATGGCTTTGGCAGACCACTATGGTTACACCGACACATGTTTCGGTGAGACATGGGAGATGTCTCACCGAAACAGCCCCCCTCTTTGGCATGACATGAGCATTCGACAAGACCCTATTTTCATCACATCGGCCTTGATTGTTATGTCGATATGGTTTTATGATCCATTTTCGATGTGACCACTGTGAAGTCCTAGCGAAATTATGCTAGGGTAAAAGATTGACCCTAGAATCTCATCAAGTGGATTCATAGGATTATGTCAACTGACACAAGGCTTAATAAAAATGTAAAAAATCATGGAAAAGTACTAATTTGTCCTGATGATCAACAAGTGCAAGAATATAGCTCTCAAAGTGGACAACTTAGGAGGATTTTGCGGGGTACCTCTAGGTGTAATAATCAAAATTTTGAACTTGGGCCCTCAAAATTTGGCAAAATTTTGAGATTCCAACATGTGGAAATGGGTATGAGGGTGCATTAAATAGGCTAAAATGTGCCATAAAGTGGGACGTAAATGGATCTCATCACCTCCTTCATCTAATTATCCCTTTAACCCTTCTATGTATCTTTACACTACAAATTTTGAAGAAATTCATAATGAAAGCCCTTCTCCTTCACAATTGAGAAGAGCTTATGAAGCTGGATATGATATGATTTTAAAGCAAGGCGAGGCATATCCTAATTCTCAAACATCTATAGAGGATGCTTGTAAGGTTCAAATGCTTAAAGAGTATTTTGCAATACATAGAAACTATCACCCATCAAAACATGCTTCTACATCAAATAATCCTCCTCCTTCTTTACCTCAAGAAAGAAATCCTTCTCCTTCCACTAGAATATGTTGTCCTGCATCTCAAGAGACAAGACCTAGCCATATTGAAAATCAAGAAAACTTAGCTACAAGAATCTTTTAGAGATTGAACTATGGTAAGCATGTTATATTTCCTTTCATAAAATATAATATTAAGAACACTTAAGGTGACGAGTTTTTTCTTTTTCATTGTTATTACTCTCATTCTCTTGGAAATTGTAAAGCTTTCAAAGAATTTGTTCAAGACCAATATGATTGAGCTTGCATAGATCTTACAAGTGATCTTGCATTTTTTCTTAGTGAAGAGGTAGTGCCTTAGCACTCCATCACCTTATTATGTTGCTCCTTACCCTATGACATTAGTAGTTTAACTTTATTGGGGGCTCTTTGTCATGTGTGGTGATGCATCTTCAATTCCATTCATACTTGGACAACAATATAATTCTACTTTGGAGGAAAATATAATATATTCAATTTTATCTCTCTTTTTTAAAGAATGTCTATTCTTTTGAGTTTTATTTATCATAACTTGATGTCTTTTTTTGCATTGAATTTTTCCTTTATGCGAGTATATGTGTGTTTCTTTCTTAGGATCTATTGTGCTTGAAGTGGTACGTCTTTTATGTATAACTCTCCTTAGAGGGAGTGTAATCCTTTTCTTTGTCACTATGCTTGGGGGGCATTGATTCTATCTTATATTTCCTATTCTTTCTAAGGATCCACTTTTCCCAGGATGAGTGGTGTTTTCTTATGATACAATGTCATCCATGTGTGAAGTTGTTTATTTTATCAAGTATTATCTCTTTTGCAAGAGGTGTGTATCCTTGAGTACAACCACTTCTTCACTTGATAATGTATGTATATTATAAATGAACCCCTCACTTAGGATCAAAAGTGTGTTATCCTTAATCAAGAATCCCTTTACTTATCTATAGGAGGAAGGTGTGAATTTTTTTTCTCCTTCCTTTCTTTTGCTAAAGGATGTTATTTTTGTTCAAAATCTCCTCTTGGAGGTAAGTGTATTTGAGCAAATATCTCTTCCTCTTTCTCCTCCAAAGGATTCCCTTTACACTGGTTGCAAGATATCTCTTTTACAACTATTTTTTCTTGGTTATAAGAGTCATGCCTCTTTAGCTTGGATTTATGTACATTATTTCCTAAAATATATTTCCTTGGTGATGAAGGTGTGTATCCTTGTTTCTATCTTCCTCAAGACATCAACATGCTACTATGTTGGCATCTTAAGAGGGGACATACATCACACCTTCCTTGTATCATATTTTCGATTCAAATTGTGGATTTCCTAGCATAATGTCTTTCTTGGTTGTCCTTTTGAATGTCTTATACGAGTTGTTACATGCTTGAAACTAGACATAACTCTTAGACAAGATTATTTATTCCCGAAACCAGACACAGTCCTTTTGTATGTCTTATATGGAGTGTACATGCTTGAAACCAAACCTAAATATTAGACGAACTCTTTTCATTCCCAAAACCCCACATATTATTTTTCAATTGCATGTCTTATACAGGTTGTTTCATGCTCAAAACTAGACCTAAAGTCTTATGCAATATGTTTAACTCTTGAAACCAGACGATGACATATGTAGTAGGGTGAGTTGACTAGCATAATGCAACTTGTTAGACCTTTCAACTCTTCCTTTTTCAGCCTGTGTAAGGTAGGTTGACTAGCATAACACAACTTTGCTAAACTATTCAACCCTCCTTGTGCGAGATTTTCAAGATGAGTGAAACTAGTATAATACAACTTGCTAGACTATTTTGACCCTCCTTTACATGAATCACACAAAATAGCACAACTTGGTGTCCTGTGAGTATTCATGTTTCTGTGGATCACTTAGCATAACACATATTTATAGCTTGTGATGTCCACGTTCCTTCTTGTTCTCTCTCATGGATCACCTAGCATAATGTAGCTTGCTAGCCTATGACGTCTATGTTCTCTCCTTTCTTCTCCATATGATCTCATATCTTTTCTACTTGTTGGATTATGGTTCATCACTCAATGCATGCTCTTTCTCTTTTCATATGACCACTTGTGTTCTTGTAATAGCATTTTGAGAATGAGATTAGCAGCTGAGACAATTTGACTATCAAGGTCTCTTCAACTAGTTAACTTGGAGCTTTTAGTACTGACCCCTTTGGTTGTGTGTCTTTTGTCTTTGTTTGCCTTTGTTTGGCTTTTTTGTTGTCTTGTTTTGTGTGTCCTTGCATGTGATTGTGTGAGTTAAGATCCTAAGATTGGGGGCTTGGTTCCTCAAAATTAGTGATGTCTTATCTCTTTGTGATCTCGCTCCTAGTTGTTCCTCTCTCTCTTTCTCATCTTTCTACTTTACCACAAGTATTTGCATAGTCTCATACTCTTATTAAAATGGGGGTTAAATGTAGCATTGTAAATTGTAACCTTGTATAATTTACACCTCATATTTATGCTCCTACTTTAGCATGTCTTGTCTTCATTCCCTCTATGCCTATTTTAACCTCTTTTTACTCCAAATCTAATGTCACCTGATTATACAGCTGAGTGGACCCCATCCTGGGGCTATGCCTCCATATTTTCTAGTTTGTTTTTCCTATTTTTGGAGGACAAGGGTATTATGGTGCCCCTATCTAGACCAGGGTGCCCCACCACCCTAGTCCTCCTTAAACAAGACCCATTTCAAATATGGGTAGACATTTTCCCTCCCCGATGGATTTTGGTCCTCGTGGCTCTACTTGACCATTGGGGGTCAACCTAATTAGTAGTCTACATAGGGAACACTATATAAGGACATCCTATCAATTTATTTTTACTTAGAAGAAATTGATCTAAGACTCCATCCATAATATACAATAGCATTCACTTATTCATCATCAATCATTCAAGGCACCATTTCATCCCACCATATCCTTCAAGAATCATGGAGCAAAGTCACATCAATATTCATGCAAGCATGTGTGTTAGATTAGGTCATTCATGTTCATGTGTTTGTCATGTTATTGCATTCAACATTTGTGATCACAATTAAAGAGCATTGTATCATTGATATTCTATCAACCATTACAGAACTAAGGTATATATGCTAACATTTACTTCAATATTTACATTTCCTCTTCAATTCAATTCATGGCTAATTCCTAAATTGGGGTTTGAACCAAGGCAAACCCCTATCCACAACCCTTTTCTCTCTTTTTGTATGCAGGAAATTGATTGAGGTGTTGTAATCAAATATCTTGATAGAATAGACAATGAGAAACAAGTTTAGCTTTTATAGGCAGAAGTTTAATTATACTTAGATGCTTGTATTTTCTTACATTATTTTAAAAGCTCAATGATGAAAAGCACTACAAAAATATACGGGACAAGATGACATTACATGCATTTATATTAAGTGTTGCATTTCATTACCATTCATTATAAGCATTTTTCATACATAAAGTTATACTTTATTTATGGTATCATATCAATGGTTGTTATATGAAGTCACTGATTGAGTATACTTGGACAAACAAAAATATCGTTTTCATGTTAGTTACACCATTTGCATCATTTTCTCAATAGCCAAATCATTTAGTTTAATCCATTCATCCATTATCAATATTTTCTATCTCGCATGAACATATTCATTAATCATATCATCATCATACAAATAGGTCAATCATGAACATATTGTTAGGGTTTCAAGCAGATCCGAAGCAAATATGAACCAACAATTATATGCAGATTTAAATACAAAAGATAAAGAAATAAAATAGGACACAGATAACACAGAGATTTAACATGGTTCACCCAGAATGGGTTACGTCCACCATACATAGCCGTCCAATCTTTCTTATTATCCAGCAAAAATAGTACATCAACCTTACAATGCCTTAAGCATCCCAGCCGCTTATAACATGCATTTTTTAGGGCAACAAACAAAGTCGACATTTTTAGGGTTTTATTACAATGTCGGTTTTCATCAACGAAAAACGGCAAAAAAAATTTCTCGGGGGCTGTCGGCCCCGGACCCCGGCGAGGATACGTGCTGAGTGTACAGTACTTTGTTGATCAGTCGCCACATTTCAACAATCTCCCACTTGGAGACTGATCAGGCTCCACACCGAACAATCTCCCACTTGGAGACTGATACTACACCACACCATTGTACATGCAACATCCGCTGGATAAAACACTAGGACTTGACTGGTATAAATTCCACAATTATCAATCAAGAAGACCAACAGAAACTGATGAAGAAATCAGCTTCTCCTGTGGAACTGCCTTTGTGAACATATCGGCAGGATTCTCACTTGTGTGAATCTTCTCAAGCCATAACTGACCCTCCTCCAAAACAGTTCGGATGAAGTGGTACCTGAGCTGAATGTGCTTTGTCCTTGAATGAAAAGCAGAGTTCTTTGCAAGATGAATGGCACTCTAGCTATCAGTATACAATGGGCTATCCTCTTGTATCTGACCCAATTCCTTTAGAAAACATTGCAACCAAATCATCTCCTTCCTGGCTTCTGTAGCAGCAACATACTCAGCTTCAGTGGTTGAAAGTGCAACAACCTTTTGTAGCCTAGAAATCCAACTGACTGCAGTTCCCCCTATAGTAAAAACATACCCTGTAGTACTCCTCCGTGAATCAATATCACCCGCTAGATCAGAGTCAACAAATCCACTCAGAGCAGCATTAGATCCTTTGAAACATAATGTCTTCATAGTAGTTCCTTTCAAATACTGAAGAATCCATTTCACAACATTCCAATGTTCCATACCCGGATTACTCATAAACCTGCTCACAACTCCCACTGCATGTGCAATATCTGGCCTTGTGCATACCATTGCATACATCAGACTACCAACAGCGGATGAATACGGGATGTTAGACATTTTATTAACCTCTTCCTGTGCCTTTGGGCACATCTCCTTAGTCAATTTGAAATGACTAGCCAAAGGTGTACTAACTGCTTTTGCATCCTGCATGTTAAATCTTTTCAACACCTTCTTTATATACTCACTTTGGGACAAATTCAAGGTTCTATTTTTCCTGTCCCGTGTAATCCTCATACCGAGAATTTGCTTAGCTGCACCCAAATCCTTCATAGCAATGACCTGGCTAATTTCTGTTTAAGATCATTTATATGTTGCATGTTAGACCCAGCAACAAGCATGTCATCAACATAAAGCAACAGGATAATATAATTGCCATTATCAAATCTCTTAAAATATACACAATGATCAGAATGACATCTATGATAACTGTGTTCAGCCATGAAACTATCAAATTTTAAATACCATTGTCGGGGTGCTTGCTTTAGGCCATACAGACTTTTCTTCAACCTGCACACCAAGTTCTCCTTACCTTTGACCTCATATCCCTGTGGTTGCAACATGTAAATTTCCTCCTCCAAATCTTCATGGAGAAAAGTTGTTTTGACATCTAATTGTTCAAGATGTAAATCATCCACAGCCACAAGACTAAGTACAGTTCTAATTGAAGTCATTTTTACAACTGGAGAAAATATTTCATCATAATCTATACCCTTTTTCTGTGCAAAACCTTTTACCACAAGTCTGGCCTTATATCTTTTCTGACCTCTTTCCTCCTCCTTCAGCCGATAAACCCATTTGTTAGGCAAGGCTCATTTTTTTGCAGGTAAAGGTACTAAGTCCCAAGTCTTATTTTTCATCAAGGAGTCCATCTCCTCTTTCATGCCTAGCTCCCACTGTTGTTTGGCATCTACCTGCATTGCTTCTTCATATTCTTCTGGTTCACCAGAATTCGTTAATAAAATAGAATACAAAGAAGGAGAAAATCTTTCAGGGGGTCTACTTGTCCTCGTAGAACGTCTAACACTTGCAGGAGTTTGTGGGACAATCTGTTGTTGTTGAGCATCAAGTACCTGTGGCATTTCATTTTCAGGAATCTCATCCAACACCACATATTCTTGTTTGTCTTATTCATGCTTCTTTTCCTGCATCTGTTCTTTATACATAACCTTCTCATTAAATATAACATCTCTACTTCTAATTATTTTCTTATTTTCAAAATCCCATAACCGATAGCCATATTCATCTATCCCATATCCAATGAAGGTACATTTCTGAGATTTAGTATCAAGCTTGGTTTTGTTTTCTTTATCAACATGGACAAAAGCTTCACAACCAAAAGTTTTTAGAAAAGAATAATTTACCTTTTTACCAATCCATGCCTCCTTTGGAATACCACCATCCAAAGGGGTTGAAGGTCCTCTATTTATCAAATAGACAACAGTATGTACAACATCTGCCCAAAAATGTAAGGGCAATCCAGCATGCAATCTCATGCTCCTCGCACGTTCCATGATAGTCCTATTCATTCTCTCTGACACACCATTTTCCTGTGGAGTTCCTGGAACTGTCTTATACTTTCGAATCCCATTTAAGGAACAGTAATCTTCAAATGTTTTGCTGCAAATCTCACCTCCATTATCCGATCTGAGACACTTCAACTTTTTTCTTGTCTCATTCTCAACCAAAGCTTTCCATTTCTTAAAAGTTTCAAAAACATCTGATTTTTGTTTTAGGAAATATACCCATGTTTTTCTGGTTGATTCATCAATAAAAATAACATAATAACAAGAGCCACCAAGAGATGATACCTGAGCCGGTCCCCATACATCTGAATGTACAAGCTCTAAATTCTCACTCTTCTTCTCTTTCCCAACCTTGAGAAATCTGACTCTTTTCTGTTTACCATAAACACAGTTTTCACAGAACTCTAAATCAATCTTCTTTAGTCCTGGCAATAGATTTTTGGAGTGAAGGATTTTCATCCCTTTCTCACTCATGCGCCCAAGCCTATGGTGCCACATTATCGAATCTGTTCTTGCAACATTTATTGTTGTTGTTCCTGCAGTAACTTTATCTATAGCAGCTAAGGTAGAGTAAGTGTTACCAGTACACAGATATAATGTGCCTACCTTCGCACTTTTAGCTACTACTAATGATCCTTTAGTGACCTTCCACATACTGTCTGAGAAGGTAACTATGCAACCTTCACTACCTAGTTGCCCTGCAGAAATTAAATTTCTTCTTAAATTAGGAACATGTCTTACCTCCTACAGAAACCAGTCATTACCATTCTGCAACTTGATCTTTATCTTTCCTTTTCCAACAATTTGACAAGGCTCATCATCACCCAAATATACCTGTCCAAAATCACCTTGAACATAATCTAGAAAATATTTTCTATGGAGTGTAGCATGAAATGAAGCCTCAGAATCTATTACCCAGGAATCATTAACATTATCCAAACATAAGATTAAAGCATCTTGTATAGTATTACTTGCAATATTAGCTTCCTTACTGTCATTTTCATTTTTGTCTCCTTCTTTGTTTTTCCGAGACCAACAGTCTTTCTTTAGATGACCAGGCTTTCCGCAGTACCAGCAATCTTTCTTTCCTCTAGATTGAGAGCATCCTTTCTTTGACTTCCCTCGTGACTTCTCAATCCCAGGGCCTTTTCCTCTTTCCTTTGATCTTCCTCTGTTCTCCACATTCAAAACACTACCCGATGATGTTGGAGTCTCACCTGTGCTTTTCCTTCGTATTTCCTCGCTTAGGATAACACCAACAATATCATCAAATACCAAAGTATTTTTACCAGAGATAGAGTTACTTACAGCCATAACCAAGCTATTCTAGCTTTCTGGCAAAGAACATAAAATCAAGAGAGCCCTAACCTCTTCTGCAAAGGTAATTTTTACCGAAGACAATTGACTGGTAATTGTATTAAATTCATTTAAGTGCTCCGCTACAGATCCTCCCTCACTCATTTTCAAATTAAACAAACGCTTCATAAGAAATACCTTATTCGAAGCCGAGGGTTTTTCATACAACTTAGCCAATGTTGCCATCAAATCTACAGTCGTTTTTGCTTCTGTTATATTGAATGCTACAGACGACGCAAGGCACAATCGAATGGATCCCAGTGCCTTTCTATCTAAAATGTCCCACTCTTCATCTGATATTGTGGTTGGTTTCTTTGCCTTTCCTTCCAATGGCCGCCACAAATCTTTTTGATACAGGTAATCCTCCATCTGCATTTTCCATAACTGATAATTCTGGCCGTTAAACTTTTCGACCTTGAATTTGGAATCCTCCATTGCTCCCACTCAAATCTAAAAGTCCTGCCAATTTACAGAAAACCTCGCTCTGATACCAATTGTTAGGGTTTCAAGCAGATCCGAAGCAAATATGAACTAACAATTATATGCAGATTTAAATACAAAAGATAAAGAAATAAAACAGGACACAGATAACACAGAGATTTAACGTGGTTCACCCAGAATGGGTTACGTCCACCATACACAGTCGTCCAATCTTTCTTATTATCCAGCAAAAATAGTACATCAGCCTTACAATGCCTTAAGCATCCCAGCCGCTTATAACATGCAATTTTTAGGGCAACAAACAAAGTCGGCCTTTTTAGGGTTTTATTACAATGTTGGTTTGCTTCTGTAAAATGAATGAATTTCTTCAATGCTTTCTACACTCAAACAATTTACTTAAATACAAATTTAATTGGTTGCTTAAAGATAAATGTCACAAATTGATCGTCCTTAGAGTCGTCTTTTATTAAAAATATTTATGTATTTAAAAAGATTCACACTAAATTGGACCCCTTCAAAACAATATTATAAAAATTTAATAATTTCATTTAATAAATTTTAGCTACGTCTCAAGGCCAACTTAAATGGGAATCCGGATCATCACATAAAAACAAAAAAAAAAAAACTTAAAAAGAAATGCACAAATCATTATTTAACCGAACAGAATCAAATTTTAGAAGATTAGGAGGGAGTAAATTTCTCCACTTGCTACTATCTCTCAAGTTGTACCTGATCACTTCCTTTTTGACGCCTCCATAAACATTCTCTACATTAATGTCTCTCCATAAACATTTCAACTCTCCATGATATTTAAAGTTGTTCGAAATAAAACAATTAATCAACCTTTCAGGGTTGAAAAAAACTTACAAGGATATTTAACATTTGTACTTCTTTGAATAAATGAATGAAAGATTTTAATAAAGTCAGAGAGAGCAAACAGTTCAAAACAATTTTTTAAAAAATTAAATGGATAAAAGATTCTAATGAAGTCAGTGACACCAAACAGTTTAAAACCTTTTAAAAAAAGAAGAAAAAAAAAAGTAGCTCATAAAAGGAGAGGACGCCATCTATAACTAAAAATTAGTTACAAGTGGTTTCTCACAATGGTTAAGCATTAATATTTTTAGTAAATTATTAGAAACCATTGTTAACATTAATTGAGATGCGAACGAATATTACCTAAAGCACTTAAAATTTAAGTTTGTTTATTTCATAAATTAACATATAATAAGATTCTAGTTACTATTAATATTTATCTTTTAATTTTGAAGATGAAAACAATTAAATAATTTTTTTTGAATTTTTTTCCTTTAATCAAATCAAAGATTAATGTTTTTTTTACATAAAACAAGGTATGATAAGATTTGGGCTCATAAATTTATAATTGATCTATGGATGATTTCTTAGAAATAAAGAAATTTATATTGATTGTATTTGTTGAATCTTATAATTCAATTTATATTAACTTAGAAGATAAAATTCATATTTATTTAAAAAATTTGATCTTTTCATCAATATAAAATCTTTAAGAAAAGATGAAATTTGAATATTGAAAAAATAAAAAGAACAAATTTTTTTTAGCCATTTAATTTATTAATATACTTAAATTGCATGAATTGTTTATCTGAAATATATTATCTTTGAAACATATTAGTTATATTGGTAATTGTTTTTCAAATGGACGCTCTCACTTCCGCTCTCTCCAACAGTCGGGTTTCCGCTGCTCCTAGCGACCAGCCTTGGCTCCTGTCGGTGCCTCTTGCCTCCTCTTCTGTTGATGCTCTTGTAGCTCTTTCGACTCCTTCCCCTGCTATGTTTGCCTCTGCGCTTGGGCGGTCTCTTCTTGGTGGGGCTCTGGTTGGGTCCTTGGTCTTGTCAAGTGTTCCTTCTATCGGTGCCTTCGGCCATCACGGCTCTGCTCTCCCTCCTCTTGTGCAGTGTTTGGTTGCTGATGGAGGCTCTCTTCCATCTTCACCCATGCCCTTTGCGTGGGGGTTTCGTGTTGGGTCCCCCACGGCTGGTGTCTCTGACCTAGTTTTGGATTTGGAGGCCCTTGTTGCTGCTGCTGGTGATGCTCAGGGTGAAGATGTTCTGCCCAGGCCCTTTGTTGGTAAGCGTAGCTTTGCCTGTGTGGCTAAATCTCTTGCCCAGCCTTCTAAGGGGGTTCATCCTCTTCCTTGTGCCAAGACCTCTCCTGTTGTGGTCTGTGGTTGTGAGGTTATGGAGAATGTTGACTTCTACCAATGCAACACTCGGGTCTGCAGATTTACTGGGTTTTGGCCTTCCCTCCCGAACCTTCATCGTTGGGTGAGTGATTCTTGGAAGCCCCTTGTTTCTTATGGCATTGAGCTTTTCCCTTGTGCTAAGGGGTTTTTTGTTGCCTCCTTTACCTCTACTCATGATCGTGATTTGATTTTGGGTAAGCTATGGACTTGGGGGGATCACTCCCTCTCTATTAAGCCCTGGACTCCTTCCTTCAACCCCCTTACAAAATCTCTCTTTGTTCGTCCGGTTTGGGTCCGCCTCCCCAATCTCCCCCTCCATTTTTGGGAACCTTCTTCGTTTTGAGGCCATCGGTAACTCCATTGGCAGCTTCTTGAAGGTTGATGATGCCACGTTCTCCTTGGGTCATTCTACCTTTGCTCGCCTATTAATTGATGTTGACATATCTTTGGCCCTCCCTAGGGATGTGGTTCTTATGGTTGGGGATAGGCCTTGGATTCAACCGCTGGATTATGAGGGCATCCCTTTTCGCTGTCGAAGGTGCTTCTCAAAGGGTCACCTTGCTTCTGAATGTTCTCTCTCTCGTCGCAAAGGTGTTGCTACTTGGTGGAAGGATGCTATGGAAGACCACTTGACAATTAATGCTTTAGATTCTGTTTCGGTTGATTCATCTCAAGATGAGGTGCCCCTTATTGCTAATGAAGCCCTGGTTGATGTTACTGTTGTTGCGGACCCTTCCACCCCCTTGGTTCCTACACCCATTGCTCCTACTCCTCACCTTCACTCTGCTCCTAGCAATTCTTCTCTTGTTGCTGCTCTGCTGCAACAACCTGTTGCCACTCTGCAACAGCAGTCTGGCAATGACTTTGTAGGGTCTTCCCCGCTTGATTCTTCTTTGAAAGTTCCTAATGATACTATTGTCTGGACCGTTGTTTGTCGTAGGCGGAAAGGAAAATCTAACCCCCTTTCCCAAGCCCCCCCTTGTCAAGTTTCGGGTTTTTCTCCCCCCTCTTGATTTGGGTTGGGTTGTTGATGGTTTGACAAGTTTGTTTGGCCTGTCCGACTTTGTTTTTTGGAGGGTTTGCACCCCTACTTGGTCTATTTAATTTTGATACCCTTTGACTTTGTAAAGGATCGGCACCCTAATTAACGCAACTTTTTTAATCAAGAACATATTAGTTATATTTTTTATCTACAATATTTGAATATATATTTAATTAATAGTAAGTGTTATCATTGTCCTATGCCTCACTCTTGTAATTGGATCTTTATAGGAAATATGCTCTATGAGGGCAACATCTATCTAACATTCTGAATGCACTTTTATGAAAATAATTATCAATTAAAATTTTAATTATATTTTGTGTTAATGAGGACAGACAGGGTAGGCTGAACTTGTTTAGAGGCCATATCATACGGCCTACACATCAGGCTGAGGATTTGTGCTTGTCGGAAGGTGTGGGCTTATTTATATTTATTTAGCTTTTTCGAATCATAAGGAACCTACTAAACTAAAACAACATTGACTCTACAAAGGGGAAATAAAGGAAAATTACTTATCACAAAAAGCTATGTTGGCTTTGAACAGATCGTTGTTTAACTGGCATCTCAAATCCTATCTAAAAGTAAGTTAAGTTGACTATTAGTTAAAATTTTCAGAACCATATGCAATATCGCAATCAAATTATTCTTCGATTCCTTCTTTGTTTTACTCTTCGAATAATGAGTACAAAAGAAACACCTAACATGGTTGTGTTAATAGAGCTATCAAATTTTGATGCAATTTAAAAGATGTAAGTATTAAATCAATAATCAGAGTCTTTGGATGGGTTAAATTGTTTATAAGATAAATTTTTAATTAATTGAGTTTTTCAATATATTTTGATATGTAATTTGACCATGCATCGGAGTTCATTTTGGATTCATGAAGATTTGATCTTTTGTTTTAAAAGGCACTTCAAGATCTTTTATTTCAATTCTTTTTAGAGGGAAACAGATTTGAAATCAATAATATAACATGTTAATAGTCTGTTCTTGTCCTTAAAGCTTCTGATATCAGTTCATTCTCCATGGCTTTCATATCGACCAATGGTGTCTTTGCTGCATCAACCACAAAATGAAAGTTGGCCACATAATCAAATATTAAAAAAGTCCAAACTTCAAACACTCCAACAAAGTGGAAATTATGAACTTTCCAATAAATTTAAAGTTCAATCTTGGCAATCTAGAGTCTAGACAACCAAGTTTAATTGTATCAACGTGGGCTTTCTTCTGATGTTTCTACCTTTGAGTTTTGAGTTATAAAATAATAGAACTGTTTAACAGGAGGACTCTTTTAAATGAAATAAAACACAACAAAAAAATGATCTGGTTGCATAATGATTCAAAAAAATCACTGAAACCATGGCAAGTGACTTATCTCAAGGTTCTGCAAAATTGTGGCATGCTGGAAACAATGTGGATGATAAAAAAAATGGGCAGAGTTTGCAGAGAAAAATTACAAAACCCTAGCACAGTAAAAAAAAATAAGAATGAAAAAAACCAAAACCATCTCCCGCTGCTTGAATAATTTCATAGTAAACAAAAGATGCATTTAAAAATATTGGTGTTTGAGGTTACAGAGATCCAAAAATATCAAGGTTTTAAACTGCTCGCAATAAAAAATTCGTATAAAAATTTGCAACAGGCTGGACAGTAGATACGTCGCACCTGAAGGAATAAATGCAGAGGCATTAAGTAAAGAAAATCAATACTTTCGCTATGATGTTCGTGCCTTATTGGACTGTATTAATTTGGGTAGTTCAATTTCAGACTATTGGTAGTACTTGGCTTGTGCGCTTACGTATCCATACCGGCAACGTAAAATCAGTCCGAAAAAAATTGCGGCGTCAGACATGAGGAAAATCGGCTAATTAAATTTTAAAATGATGTTAAAATATTTTAAAATTAAAATTTTAAGAAGGAACCATTGTCCATATGAACGCTAGGTAGTAATAACATCCTGCCAGATTATTATTAAATTCCATGACTTGACTGCAATCAATGCAAAGATGATTCAATACATTATCCTCACAACGTACAAGTACGTGAAAATGATCCCAATTTACTGAACTCAACGCTGTGCAATGAAATTGACTTTCAATGCAGAATTTTTTATTTCAACTAGTTAGCTCAAATACACTAACAAATTACTCAAATCTGGGAAACATTCCTGGGCTCGTAAACAAAGTTGCCTCCTTTCAGGTGCCACATAATTATGAAAATGACTACAGCAAGAGCTGATAGTCAGAGAGAAGGTGATTATTTTCATTCTCTAAACTGGCTGATACGCTAACAAGAAGTTCCTTTAAATGATGTTTTCTAACTCATATCTCCCTACAGTATGTGTCCTCATAATAAGCATCGCCCATCTTTAGGGTTTTCACTGCAATGCACAGTGTCAGAGGTGTCAGATCAAGCCATAAAATTAGAAAGCCCCTATATTTCATTCCAAAATAAATAAATGGGGAAATTAAAGGAAAACATCTTTAGAAATCGAATATAGTAACATGGTATGGCAATTAGAAATATGATATTCCAGCTATGTCCTATATTCTCATTGAGTCTTACATTAGCTTACATGAACTCTATAACCACTGCAGATGCCCCACCACCACCATTGCAGACTCCTGCAACTCCATATTTCCCCTTTCTTTGCTTCAATACCTGTCACAATACTTTCAGTTAGCTTTTAACATATCAGAACAGAACAATAGAGAATAACTCTACTTAGTGTACAATATATCAGGGCAGAGAACAATGGAGAACAATGGAGAAGTGATGTAGATGATCTTAACAAGTAAAAGCCAAAAACAAAGTTTATATTCCCATGTTCTAACAAAGTTATGTAAGATACAAACCCCTAAAAGTGTAACTAGAATGCGAGCACCACTGCACCCAAGTGGATGTCCCAGAGATACAGCTCCTCCATGTACATTTACAGTTTCCTGAAGGTGACGCAAAGTAAGGTGTTATATTATGACAAGCCAGAAAAATTTGACTGTAGTATTGATATATTGACTTGAGTTACTATGCTGTTACATAAGATACAGCACTGAGCATCTACCACAGTTCATTGATCAAATTTGCACCAAACTTTTAAACTTTACAAGATATTTTGAAAAAGAACGTACTGGCTTGAGGTTAAGTATCTTCTGATTGGCAAGAGCTACAACCTGCCAAAAATGAACTTAATTAGAACATAATTTTATTCTTTTCGTAAATTGCAATGAAAATTGAGCTCTCTCATCACTGCAGTAAAACATTCCTAAACAGGAAATCATTACAAGCTGTAGAATCCAGCTAACCCACCTGAGATTGCAAGAAATTTAGGTGAAATTGCATTGTGTTTATTTTCTATGTTCCCTAGGGATGCATCCATCATGCTGACATTTTTTGACATGTCCAATACTGGGGATACCTCAGAAATGTGCCCCTGCCATCCCCGATCAAAAAAAAATTGGCCCTAACATCCTGGAAATACTGGGGATACCTCAGAAATGTGCCCCTGCCATCCCCGATCAAAAAAAAATTGGCCCTAACATCCTGGAAACACGGGGACTTTACAGAGACAGTTGACCATCCCTGTGATGGCTAGGGACGTCCAACCATCCTGGGGATGGCCAGCCATCCCCTAACACTGATACCCAACTTTAAGAAAGGGCAAAAATGAATTAAAATTTGTTTTATTGTTGACCCCTACACCACTCTCAGCCCTACATGAGAGATTTCAGTTTGCAAAACAGCAGATTTTAAAGCTTCTTTGTGATTTATGACAGCCATATGTTGTTAGGGTTGACTTTGCAAGATTTGAAAGTAGTTTCAGTCATTTCAGTTGGCAAAATAGCAAGATTTTCAAGGTAAAATCAGGCAAAACTATACCTAGGATTTCTAGCACCATTTGTACCTCTCAAGGTGGTGTTTCAATCCCAAGATGGTGGCTTTCTATCACTGAATACAAAAGTTTTAGTTGTTTTTACAGTCATAAATTGCAAGTTTGCAAACATATAATGGCAGAGATTTCAGTCATACTACAGTGAATTCTCAAATTCTCATACGCACAATTTGAGATCCCTTTTAATGCTCTCAACACAGATGACAATCAACTGATTTTTGTTAACATAAGGTAGCAGTTTCCATTGACAAAACAGTTAGGATGTCAGTGGAAAACATGAATTTTAGCTTTTCAGTCATTAAAGCATGCTAGTTTGGTCCTAAAAGAACAAGTTTTCTATCAGATTAGGGGCAATAAATTTTCAGACTGTAAAACCAGTTAAGGCACCTTTCTCATCAAAATGCGGACCATTTCCAAATTGTGGAATCTCCTTCCAAACTTGTGTCCAAAAATCTTAGATCAATGATAACAATTTGGGATAATGATCTTATTGAAGCAATCTGTGTTCAACTGTGTGACCACTACAATCTTGAGACAAGGGAGATAAGCTCATTGAATGTACAAGTTCTTTGTAAGCTCAAGGGTAGCAGTATATTATTTTCTTGTATTTGTTATTTTGTAGTTGAAACTTGCAGCCTTAAGGCATTTTGTTGTATTTTTTTATTTTTATATAATATATATCAAAAGCATATTGACAATGAATCATGAAAGAAATTAAATTTTGTTAATTTGTTCAACTCTAATGTGAAATTCTCAATAAAATTCTAATGTTATGTATTAAGGACCTATAATGCATATGATGAATGTCTTCTCAATATTTCATATCAATATTTTAATCTTCCCTATTTTTTAATTCCATACCCGGCTGTCCCCAATCCAGGAAACTGTCTAACATAGTTTATATTCCATTTAACATCCTAACTCTTAACTGCCAGAGTTTCAAATAAAAAGCTAATTAAAAAATTTACAGAGAGATTCATCAAATCTCCAAAATTAAATGTCATCAAGATTCTCAATGATACATTATAGAAAAGTATGTATTTACAGAAATCAAACTTACAGAGAATGCTTCATTTATCTCATAAAAGTCTATCACTGAAGCCTCCAGGCCTGCCTTTGAAATAGCTTTTGGGATGGCCAGAGCTGGTGCGGTTGTGAATAGTTCAGGGGCCTGCAATATAATTTACACTCAATTAAACATTGCAAGGGTAAACCTTCAAATGAAGTTACAAATGACAGACAGTATGGAAAGAGAAACACCTGCGCAGCATCAGCATAGCCTACTATCTTTGCAATAACTTGTAAACCCAGCTCCAGTGCTTTCTCTCCGCTCACTAAAACCAGAGCAGCTGCTCCATCACTGCAAGAGGAAGAAACAAAGAGCATAAAGTTAATAGTTGAAAATAATCAAATGCACCATAGAAGCTATTTTATTTGAGAGCAAGGGCCTCTCTGATTATCTTCTTCCCAAACCACCCAAACTTAAACAAATGTATAGTTTGGAAAATGAGTCCACTACCATAAAATATGAACAAAGCCAGATTAAATCAGCATATCAATTTCAATTATTTCTTAAATTAAGAGGTCAACTCATAAGATACATTCAACAATGAAACATACATAACATTAATCATTAAATCTTCGGGATTCATTTTCACTAAGTAAATACATTGTGTCGGCTCATAAGCCTCCACTCATGATCATAGATCCATACACACATTCATTCCAGATGCTTTGCTATTAACAGATTATCAAAATTCATCAATCCATTACGCAATTATTCCACATATTCAATAATATGCCATGGATTCCCAACTCCAACTATAGGATCCCCACATGCCTGCTTTCTCTACAAGAATTTAAAGTTCCATTTAAAGTTTAAACACACTCAATCCACTCCACCATCTTCTATAGCACAATTCTACTCTACATATAAGTTGAAAATATACAAATTTGCAAAGTTGACATTTAAAAGTTGGTTGATTCTGTATGAGTACATAACAAGAAATTGAGTATAAAATAGAGGATAAAATACATTTAAGAGAGAGAGAGAGAGAGAGAGAGAGAGATTATCAACCTAATAGTTGAAGCATTGCCAGCAGTCACACTTCCAGCGTCTTTAAAAACTGGTCTTAGTTTTCTTAGCTTCGCTGGATCAAACTGGCACCAAAGAAATTCAGAATACAGAGAAAATTATTTAGATGTAACTTAATCAATATTATGTTGTTTGATAAGTCATTTGCATAATTTATCTCTTAACAAGCTATATACATCTTAAGAAGCCTAACCTTCCCTAAGCCTTCATCTTTGTCAACAATCGTAGATGGCTTTCCCCTTCCTCCTGACACCTCAACCTACACATCAGATTCAAGAAGACCAACGCGCATTAACAAAATAGATATATAATGACTGCTGCTGCTAAAGGTTTAAAGCTATGGTTAATAGCTATTCCATTCAAAATCCAGACATACCGGCACAATTTCCCATTCAAAAGCACCACCATTCTGGGCAGAAATTCCACGCTCAAAGCTCTGAATTGAATAGTTATCCTGATGCCAGTATCAAGCAATTAGTTGGCATAATCCTATGTATAGAACATAAAAGGTCACTATATAGAAAATGTTGCCAATAAATTCTCCCATAAGCAAACTATTTGCATTAAAAAAATACTTTGTGCCACAAGATAAAGAGCAGTTCATGAAGATCTGGGTGCAATAATGTATAAAGTACTAACAAGATTGCAATTTTATGGAAAACTCCATCGCAATAAGGATCGCATATTCAGGAAAATAACAAATAATACCTTGAGTTATAGACTTCACAATGCGAAAAACCACACAAAACTATATCCAACACCAAACAGTTTCCTTGAACGGAGATATAGTTGAATCTAGACTTTTTCACAAAATAATCATTCATAGTATTAAATTTACAGAAAATAAAAAAATTAATGGAATTTCTATTAATATCTACAAAATACAAGGGTCTGCATGACTGATCAGTACATGTATTTTAAACAGGACAGATTGTGCTGAAAGTGTTTTTATTCCATTGAAGCCATAGACATTCATATCTGGAGAAGCAATATGACTACTTTCTTCTTATTCCATCTCTAGCCCAGAAAAAATTTAAAAAACTGCAAATGATTGGACATAAAGTGTAACACAACTTTGATGGCTTCCATTTTACGTACTATTGGGTCAAATTTGGCACATATCAGATGCTTTACTTATTTATGCCTGGAATCTTTGAAAAGAGTAGGAATGAATATGCAGAAACAGGGACCTATTTGGTTAGAAAAAGAGGAAAGTGGCATATGGCTGCCAGTTTTACTTATTCATTGATGACGGTCACACAATAGATAGTAGCCATTATGTGTGCACCTTACAACAGTATGATGGCTGCCTTTTTTAGTTTCAACCTACTTGATCACAGTTAGGATTGAAACTGATTTCTAAACTAACTGAAGAAACACAACTACAAAGTAATTCCTCCATAAGAGTATACAGAAGAATTTGATTTTTGTTGCACAAAAAAAATGCTTGGACTAACACCAAATATTAACTGGGATTTCCAAATTCACATATTAAGAAAACAGTTAAAATAGCTTTTCTTTTGCTAAATAAATTTAGATGGTAAAAAGTACCTGGTCTTCTCTTGATAAGGTATGGTTATCTGCACACAACTCTGCACATACCCCCATGCCAAAATCATTGTAGACATCCCAGAGTCCATCCTTTAACATTCCATCAACAAGACTCCCATGCCCAAGTCGATAACCCTTTCTATTCAGAGTTACAGAAATCCAAAAATAAGGTTCATCTTTTTGCATTAGCAGTAAATTATGCAACATCGAGTAGATTAATTCCAATCCTCCAGTCAGCCAATGAGAATAATATAATAGAACACAAAAGTCTACTATAGAAGGATTCCAAAATCATATACCTGGCATCAGGGAGATAATAAGGGGCATTTGACATGCTTTCCATGCCTCCAGACACAACAATATCATTGTTTCCTAGCTGGATACTCTGAGCAGCAAACATTGTTGCTAAAAAAAATAAAAAATCCTTTATAAGCCTAATGTTCCAAACAAAAAACCTTAAAGGAATTATGGTTTAGAAAAATATCTTTCTTTTTCGTATTTTTATTTTTCCCAAAATTTAAAAATTTAAGAAAGTTGCTCTATGAAAGACTAGTTACATTGGCCTTGGTAGCCGTCAAAATCTTACTCATAGTATTTGCATATTATATTTAGAAGTCAAAACATGCCATACCCTTCATTCCTGATGCACAAACTTTGTTGATTGTAGTGCATATCACAGAATTAGGTATTCCTGCACCTAGTGCTGCCTGTCGAGCAGGGGCTTGACCCAGGTTGGCACTCAAAACATTTCCAAAAAACACTTCTTGGACCATTCCAGGTTCAACACCTGATCTCTTAAGAGCAGCTGCAGAGCATTAGATAAACATTTAAAAGTGTTAGAATGTCAATTAGCGTTTGGACTAATTTGCAAACAAAGAAACAATTCATAAGCTGTAAAGTAAAAGAATAAAAATAGTATGTGTTGAAAGAAGTTTGTACAAATTTAAAAAAAAATAAAAGTAATTTTCATTTTTAACCATGAATTTGCATACTGAATAATCAATTTAATATATGACTATATTCCAATCTACTTTTAAGTGAAACTTACCCTCAATGGCTATTGATCCCAATTTGGTTGCAGATAGGGTTGACAGAGAGCCGCTCAAGCCCCCAATAGGCGTACGTGCAACACCAACAATGCACACATCTACCAATATCACAGCCTCAATCAGTTTCCCATGCGAATACTAAGTAAAATTGTAGCCTGAGTACAACTACAAAACAAAAGTAATCTATATTCCGTATAAATACGAATACACAAATCCGAACAGTTCAGTAGCTGCACAAACTTCTACTTTTTCAATCAAAGATAGTGAGTTTCCCATGTCAGTGTTAATTTCTCATTGATAATCTCTGTCCAGAAAAACTCTTTCATCTCTCCGTTAGGCTTGGAAAAGAAAACAGTATTTATAAGTTAACAAAAATTAAATGTCAAAGCTCAATGTGTTTTTCAGTCTTCATTCTTAACATACTACAGCACTCTTATTTCTGTACATACAAAGGCACTACACCGTAAGAGATAGGACCAGGTTTGAATCATAGAAAAACTTGGTAGAATGGATACCCAGTCGTTGGCTCCACGATTAAGAAGATCAATTATCTGTGCATCCTATACAACTAGGATGTTAAATGTCTTCTTAAAAAAATGGCTTTTTCACTACATCTTAATATCTTATTAATTGGCTACTCAAGTAAGTTTAGACCTAAAGGATGACAAGCTACAATTGGAGAAGAAACTTGACACATAAAAGAAGAGAAAACTGCAGAGAGGCAAGCACTTCTCTCGGGCTGGGCTCACATGTGCAGCAGCTGAAGAGGACCACTTCTGTATATTGCGGACAAAGACATCCTTGAAAAGGTTAACTTGCTATTGCTAGACACCCTATTATGGTGTGGGTTAAACTTGAGGAACAATCTTTGGATTTATAACCATAGGTCACCTTGAATGTATCCCACGATTGTTACATCACAACCTTGCCACATGTCCACTCTAGAGTAATAGTATGCTTACACGAACCTCAGTCACACTCTAGTGAATGTCCACATTATCATTGCACAACAAATCATTGAGCACAACAAAACCTACATTATTCTAATTTTAATATTTCATTTTTCAAAGGTAATATGCGGGTGATATGGACAGCAACTATGATATTCTATTAAGAATATTTTTAGGTTACCAGCAGTGAGATAAGAACCAAGACAAACAAAAATTGCAAACTAATAAAAATACAGTAGAAGAAATCGCTTAAAGGGCTATAACAACAGTCAAAATATAACAAACTGATGAAAAACACAATGGATGGAGGAACAGACGCAAGTTTAATAAATATGAATATAAAGATTTGGACAGAAACATATGGGAAAGATGAGAACATATTAGAACAAAATGCAAGTGACAGAAAAACATAAAGGAAATAAGAAGTGAAGTATAGAACAAATAATTGGAGGATGTTGACTAACCAAATTGGACTTCAGAGAATAAATGAAATAGAATGGGATGAAAGACTCGTAGTGATAACATCTATAAGAGAAGTACTGAGAGGAGGACGAAGGGGGAAAGCTAAGGGATGAGTAATGAAATGCAGGTAATGGTTTTTCAGAAATCGGTAGTCATCATAATGAAGAAAAGAATGGCATAAAATGTCATAAGGGAACACATGAATTGAGTGAGTACAGTTGCCTAAAGTATTGGGGGTGTAAGTCTAATACATCTTGTGGTACTGGTAACGATAATCAAAACCAACTAGTTCAGATTTTTACATGATGTCATGTACACTTATATGCTAAATATTTGTAAATGCTGAGGAAGAACTTGGCATAGAATGTACCATTATATAATTAATTATTATACAAATTCCAATCATTATTTTAACATAATTTCTCTTAGAGACACATTCTTCTCCAGGATTCATGTTGGAGCTAACTCTTTCATATTAATGATTTACAGTTCTACATGACATAGCTTATTGAAATATACCTCTGGGCTTTAATGAATCTGAAGCCGTTGCTGAACTCATGTTTTATTCTTTGAATATTTTACGAAAAATGGATTGGAATGGAGCTGCATAAAACAAGCAGAGAAAAATCAATAACTGGCATCAATTCAAGCAAAATATTAGGCACATAAATTGAATTTTCTTGTTTTGTTTCCACCTGTGTAAATAGCTTAACTTTAAACATGGATAGATCTCAATAAAACAAAACAAAACTGGCTCAAGAAAACGTGCCACTTGAACAAACAGACGACAAATTGCAACAAGCACAGCGCTTAAGCCCACATGCTTAATATGTCTCTCCAATTCATATAAAAATTGCAGTATTGCAGATCATAGAGCATAGACAAACCAAATTGAGAACAAAATCCCTTGGATACAGCAGCAAAAAACTCAAAAGAAGAAAAGTGAAATTTAGCAATCACAAAAGATTTAAAAAAAGGTTTTCTAGCTTCACTGCACTTGCCATCTTGAAAGTTGGGATTCAACAAATGCCTTGCTAAGCTAATTTTCTCACTGACTAGTTCAAGTTGTGAATGCCAACTTAAAAACCTATTACAAATACAAACAGACACGACAAATTGCAACACAGCTCTTAAGCTCAATTGGTTAATACGTCTCTCCAATCCAAAAAAAAATTGCATTATTGCAGTTCATAGAAGATAGACAAGCCAAATCGAAAACAAAAAACCCTTGGATACAGCATCAAAAAAACTAAAATAAAAAAGTAAAATTTAGGAATCACAAAAGATTTCATAAAAGATTTTCTAGCTTCACTGTCCTCGCCATCTTGAAAGTAGGGGTTCAACAGTTGCCTTGCTAAGCTGATTTGATCACTAACAAGTTCAAGAGATGAATACCAACTTAAAAAACTATTACAAATACAAACAGACAAGACAACTTGCAACAAGCATAGCTCTTAAGCTCACTTGTTTTATACGTCTCTCCAATTCCAAAAAAATTGCAGTATTGTAGATCAGAGGATAGACAAGCCAAATTGAGAGCAAAAAACTCTTGGATACACAAAAAAACTCAAAATAAAAATAAAAAAGTGAAATTTAGCAACCACAAAAGATTTTCTAGCTTCACTGCACTCGCCATCTTGAAAACTAGGGATTCAACAGTTCCCTTGCAAAGTTGATTTGCTCACTAAATAGTTCAAGAGATGAATGCCAACTTAAAAAACCTATTACAAATACAAACAGCCAGAAAAAACCCCTTTTTTTTAAAAAAGACCCTAATCCAATACTACCAAAGTGCACTCAATCATACAACTCGGCTCACCATATCGATTCAGGACCTTGCCAGTTATAACTAAATACTTCACCAAAGAATTAAAAATAAGATCTCAGCAAACAAAGAAGCTCTGACAAATCGAAACCCTCAAATATAAAACAACCAAAACAAAAAAAGATCAAAAGTTTCAGCGATCGACAACTAAATAGGGAAAGATTTAAATTCTTAACAGCTTACCAAAATCAGAGAGCTTGTTCCGATCGACGCTAACTCAGCCAAGCCTTTGCTATTTCATCACTCGTGTGCTCTATAAATACCCGTAAACATGGTAATGACCAATTTTTACAGTCGCGTTTCCTAGCAACGTGCGTTGAACATCATTGACAACCCAAATTTGTCGGGTTCCTCCCCCATTATTAGATTTCAAAGTGCTTTCTCACATTGTGATGAAATACCTGGATTAGGTGTTTTTTAAAAAATATATTAAACTTATCCAATAGTAGTAAAATAAAGTATAAAAGTTAATGTAGTAAAATAATTTAAAAAAAAAAAAAAGAGACGTACAACTTTATTTTTTCACGAAATACCATATTTTGGATCTTCATCAACTACCTTTGTTAAAACGGCACATGGGATTGGGAGGTTTAAGACCCTAACCTAGTCAATGCACGTGAAGTGACCAAGGTCTACCAAAGGAGTTTTAATTACATTAAGGTTTTTTATTTAAATTAAATTTTATAATTTCGTGAATTTTATATCAATATTTTGAAAGTCAAGTCTAAGGGGTTAAGTTTATTGGTTAAAACATTGGATTTCATTGTGAAGATTCAAGTTCAAGTTTAATTTCTTATAGGGACATCTAAAGTGGAATTCTAAGTTGTGACTCTTGATCTTCCATAGTTGATGAGGTGGTTTCTAACTAAAAGTGGATTTCTAAGTAGTGAGTCCTTGGTCTTCAATAGTTGATTTCTAGTGTGTTTGCTCATCAGAAGTTTGTATCGATCTCATTTTGATTCTTAAATGAACAAGCTATTTATAGTTGATATGCAACTAAAAAATATTTTTTGAGTTATGTTTTTGATTAAGGAAAAACAAGTTTTTAAGGGACCAGAAACCCTTTACAAGACAGGTTTTAGAAGGACCTGTAACTTGAACCGAAAGATAAACTTGAAAGTCCACTCAAAGAAACAGAACACAATAGAGACTCGACACAGCCAATCAAAAGAAGGGGAACAACAAATACCCCAACCAAACACCAACAGGCTGCAAAAAACCAGCAACCCTAACCCAACTAGGAAGGATCAAGAATTTGTCCTACCCTTCTGGGATCGAAGGGTCATATCAAAAGAGGACTGGGACAATTTTGATTTTTTACTTTTAACAGTAATCCATCCCTCCTCAACCCTAGCAGTAGCCTTTTGCCAAGAGGATGGATCCAAAATAGAGGACCTCCCATCATCAGGAGGAACAAAGCCAGCATCCAGAGAGGCAGGAACAGCAAAGGTAGGGACAGCAGAAGATCCACCAACAATCTGGGATGCGGGAGGGTCATCCATTGAAGAAGAAGATCTAGCATTTTTCAAACGATCAGTCGGGGTGCAAGCATCCACACATTCCTGAGGAACAGAGGCAGCAACCAGAGGCACATCAACCTAAGAAACCTGTGCCACCACTTGGGAGAAGCTTTTCTTTTTAACAAAATAGTGTTCAGAGGATGCACCCTTCCACCAAGTAGCAGATCTTTTTTTCTTTTTATCTGTTTCACACCGTGCAGCAACATGTCCAGTCTGGAAGCACTTTCAACATCTAAAGGGGATACCTTCAAAGTCGAGTGGTTAGACCCAAGATCCCAAGGAAGATTTAATCTCTAACTCAGCTGGAAGCCCTTTAGAGACATCAATGTTAACCAAAATCCGAGCATAAGTAGAGTGATAAATTTGGAAAGAATCCTTATCAATCGTTAAGAATTCGCCTAAAGCATCCCCCACTTCCTCTAGCAGAGAGTCTGTCCATAGATGAAGGGGAAGGTTAGGGAGCCTAACCCAAATAGGAATCTCATTAAATGAATCTGTAGATGGGTTAAAACCCGGGAACCAGGGTTTAACCATCAAAATAAATTTGTCTTCCCAGCTGAAAGGATTAATACCTAAGATTTTCGATCTATCCTCTTCATATTCAAATTTGGCAATGAAAAAACCCTTGGCAGAAGGAAAGATGTTAATTGAACCTTTTATGATCGATTCCCAGCTTTGAGAAATCCAAGTGTGCAGCTGAGGAAGGCTTGGCCAGAAACCCTGAAACCTGCAAATCAGACCATGAGCTTCAAACACAGAGGAAGTGTGGATGATCTCCATATCAGTATCATCAGACACCTTGAAAACCAAAGGTTTGCATACAGTAACAGCCATAGGCCCCAAGCCACAGGCATCCCGATTAGCAGCAGAGGGCGCTGGAAGCACCGTATCTCCAACCTTAGAGGAAACCCCTGCAGAGCCCCCAATCATAGCTCCAGACGAAACCCCTGCAGAACCCCCATTCACGGTACTAGGCGAAACCCCTACAGAGCCAGGCAAAGCAACCTCACCAGCCGTTAAAGGGGGAACAGGGAGCTAGACAACTGGTTTCGCTGCAATAGATTGCCTTAGGGTAGCGACGGCGGCAGACACAGGCGGCCTTAGGGCAGTGGCAGTAGGCATCGCAACGACAGACACAGGCAGCCTTAGGGCAGCGGTAGGCAGCAGTGGTGGAACAAATTAGTAATGTTAAGTCCCCTTTTAAACTTTATGGTTTGAACCAGGGATGTAGGCTCTACAGGCAAGAAGCCCCACCATTTCTCCAAGGTTCTCCCCATGGTAAAGCATGCTCCATTGTTAACACGGTAGAGATGAACCCGCGGGGTTTGAACCTAGGTTGTAGGCACTACAGGCAAGAAGCCCCACCATTTTTTGAGTTATGTTATTAGTGTAATGAATGTGTTGTTATATTAAAAGAAAAACTTAGCAAATACAATATTATCGACAATGCTCACTTGGAAAAACTTTGCAAGGTGTGATTAGAGAAAGGGTATAAGATTTTCTAATAATGTACTAACATTCTCTTTCATTAACGGGGGCAATCACGTAGTTTGAATGATAAGCTCATACTAAGGTTTTGGGTTTTTTCCATGTAGGCCCAAAGTTTGAGTCTCGTCAAATTTACCCGATGGTGATGGCTTTTGTGAAGACTCAAGTTCAATTCCTTATAGGGACATGTAATGTGGAATTCAATGTTGTGGCTCTTGGTCTTCAATATTTCATGAGGTGGTTACTAAATAGAGGTTGATTTATAAGTAGTGAGTACTTGGTCTTCAATAGTTGATTTCTAGTGTATTTGCTCATAAAGAATTTGTAGTGATCTCATTTTGATGTTTGAATGAGTGAGATATTTGTAGTCGATATGCAATTTAAAAATGTTTTGAGAGTTGTGCTATTAGTGTAATGAATGTATTGTTATATTAAAAGAAAAAGTTAGCAAATACAATATCATTGATAATGTTCACTTAGAAAAAACTTTGCAAGGTGTGATTAGAGAAAGGGTATAAGTTTTTTTAATAATGTACTAACATTCTCTTTCATTAATAGGGCCAACCTCATAGTTCGAGCGGTAAGCTCGTACCAAGGTTTTGGGTTCTTTCCATATAGGTCCAAGGTTTGAGTCTTGTCATATTTACCTAATGGTGATGGCTTTCAAGTGGTTGTCATCATCTCTGGGTGGATTCATCTCACCCCAACAAAACCTCTAGATGAGCTAAGTCATGGGGATAACCCCTTTATAAAAAAAAAATCATTCTCTTTCAATGATATTGTTTTCAACATGTTGTCATTTGTTATATAAGTTTTATCGATATAAATGTTCTAAAAAAGTAAGCTCCATTTTATTATAATATTATGGAATTTACAACAATTAAGAGAATTGTTTTTTTCCTATTTTCACTTATATGAAAACATGAGGGATGATATTAGAATTTAATTATTAAAAACATTTCATCTATATTTATAGGAAAACTAAAAACTATAGATTTAATTAAAAAATGAAGTTTCATCTTAACATTATTACATTATTTTGATGATGCAAATTTTAATGTCATTTAGACCAAATTAGTTTATAGGACCTATCAAAGTGCAAAATTCAAAATAGAATTGTCTTTGTCTTCAATTCACAATATATCATTAGAGTTTATGTTTTTGTTGTTTTTCTCTTCCCCCATGTCTTTCATGCCCTTTTGTTAATGACAGGAATATGTTTATGAAATATCATCCTTGAAATTGTTGTTGTTATACAAATCAATCTCATTTTCTATTGATCAACCAATTGGTCTAATGTATGAAATACCTATAATGACAAGGATAATTAAAAATAAGATAATATATTAAAACCATAGGAAACCCTCAATTATTTCCATTGTTAATTAAACCACTTTGAGCTATATTTTCATCATATAAGTTAAATTTCAATATATTCCTACTAAATTTCTTAAGATTGTATCAATATGTATTGGGTAATCTAAAGAGATTCTCTTAGCTTAGATTATCTAATAGTTAAAGACAATTAGCACTAAGCCAAATAGAGGATTTGAATTAGTTGGATATCACCAACATTTTCATGTATTAATGACTATATAGGTTATAAGTTGACAATAGTTTTTAATTAAGTAAAAACGGGCTTTTAAGGGACCCAAAACCCTGTACAAAACAAGTTTTAAAAGGGGCTCCTGCAACCCACAACATGAGATATTCAATCAGGTTCACAAAATGGAACATAACCAAGACAAGACGGAATAAAACAAAGAAAGGGTAGAGACCCCAAGGAAAAAAGCTACTTGAAAAGAAAAACCAAACCATGAACCAACTGCAAGCAGACCATAACAAACAAAGGGTAGCAAAGAGAAAAAAGCAAAGAAAGTTCTAGCTGCCCACAAGGGTAAAGACAACCCCCCTAACTTAGGATTTCCCTATGGAACCCTTCTTGTGGGATCGAAGGGTCATGTTTAAAGAAGGTGAGGACCGCTTAGAATGTTTTCCTTTAACCTTAATCCAACTGTCTTCAACTTTAGCAGCCTCATCTTGCCACTCCAACGAATCTAGCATTGGAAACCCAACAACCATGGAGTGACCAGCATACAACATAGCTCCAGCAGGGCTAGGGCCAGAAACAGCCCTGGTAACATAACCAAGAAAAGGGACCGCCCCAGCAATCTCCCCAGAGACAGGATCAACCCCAGCAGACCGATCAGATCTAGCAACCGGGGTAGATCTAGTAACCAAAGAGTCGGCAACATCACCTTCTTTCCTAACAACAATGGGAGGGACAACCTCAACAGAAGAAACACCAACCTGCAACCCACAACCCCCAGCAGCCACCTTAGGTCGTGAAGAAACAGAGCCACCCACCATGGGGGAAGCCACCCCATCCGTCAACGGGACCGTTGTGGCAGCCATAAGTTGACAATAGTTAATCCTTATAGTCTCATATTATTTTAGATATGAATTATATAATCATCATCATTGTTATGTCCCCTTTTTCCATAATCAATGTTTGTGGATGTTTTCATTTCATCATCATGTCAAAAGGAGGCATATGTAGGATTAATTGCCTTATTGTTTTATCTATGTAAGAGGTGGGTAATTTTGGGATGTGGAGTCATCATAAATTATCTAGTTCAATGGAGAAACATGCCTACTCAAGAGGGTACTTGGGAAGAATTAGGGAGTATTAATATTTTCAAATAATTTCAAAGAGTAAGAGATGGAGAGTTGAACTTACAATTGCTTGAGAGCAAGCAAAATTGAGTGAGGTGAACATTTCATGTCCCCTTTTTTCCATAATCTATGTTGTGATCCAAAGTGCCCATTTCCTACCACCTGTGGTTATCATAATCCAAATTTGTGTACAATTTCTTCCCCTTCATCCATCATGCATCTACACAAGATCCCTAAAACTTTTAAGTATGGAGGCGTGACCAATTTTCCAAAATAGTGTAAGCCATCGAAGTTGTGGAATTTCCCTTCTTGGCATGAATTTCCTCCCAAGTTAGCTTTCTTTTATACTCTTGTCCAGTTTTTTAACTTATCCATCCATGCATACCTCATAATCATCCCTTGCCTTCATTTCCTTCTTTTATTGTGCTATCGACTTGGTCATCCCTTCATACTGCTTTGACCACTCCTATCATTTCTCACTATTCATCCCACCTACCACCTAACATGTCAATATGACATAATGATTATTCTCAACAAGTGGGTCTAGTTGTGGTTTTATTCAATAGGCGTCGTTATGATGTGTTATGATTAAATTATGTTTATTGTCCATTTTGTCAACTTGTAGGTGTTCTAAAGCATGAAAATTCCAAAATTAAAACAAAGCACTTGTATTTCAACACTTCCTAGATTGTTTAATTTTATCTTTCAATATTTCTTTCTTATGTCTCAATTCCTTTCATTTTAATTTCATTATATATGTTTGGTTTTCATACATTATTATAGTATAGATGAGTTTTTTCTTTCATTTCAGATTCTATATTTACTTATATTTATGTGTTAATTTTTTTTAAGAATAGATGGTTGAATTGTGTGTGAGATTTACATTACAAGCAAGATGATAGGAAGTGGCACCTTAGATCAATTTACTCTGGCATTATTGGAGTTTAGGAATTGAATTACCATTTTGAAATCCACCCAAAAAATTTATTGTAGATAGCTCTAGACATCGTCCTAGATTTATAAAATTAAATGATAAGAAACTGATGACTACAACAAACTTGTCAAATATCAAATTAGTGTTCAACTCTAATATAATTATCTAGTAAATTTATTAAAATTGTGTTTCATCTTCATCTATGCTATTACGTTTTATTGTTAATAATTAAAATTAAAAAGAGGAATTTCCTAGGTCTATTAGGGTTTTCTAATTATTATCTAAAAAATAAGTATGCAGTGGAGCATCAATATTTTTAGGCTATTGTGTAGATATTTAATATAATCCAAGGTTAAATAAGGTTGTATTGTTATTGGTAAACTTTAATACAAATTTAGGGTTTATATGGCCCCAATTTAAATACTTTTAAGCCTAATTAAATTATTTTCCTAATTTTAGCACGAGACATTAGAATCATAAGCTTGTTATCAAAGTCATTTAACTCATTTCATGCATAGTGTGACACTACTGAAGGATAATTATAATTATGTATGAATATGACTTATTGCAAGCAACCTCTAAATTCAAGTAATAAAACATGTATGATATCATTCTTTCTCTCAACATTAGCACTATGAACTTAACAAGTGCTTACCCTTAATATTTCAATTCATCATGTGTTTGAATTCTATTTTTATAAATTACTTTTTATTTCAATTTGTACTTAACCAAATATTAAAAATTGTTGTGATTAACATCACATATAATGAAGCTACCTTGTGCCAAACCTTTTTTTTTTTTTTTATGTTTGTGGAATGCGAGCTCAAATTTTTAGTACATATAAATATATTTCCTTTTCTTTATAGATTGGCAACAAGGTTTACAATATTAGAATAAGTTTTCAATGAACTTGTAATAATGGATCATAAGTCTCATAAAAATCCTCACTTGTGTGATATTTTAAGGTATGGGTTATTCCATAATAGTCTTGATATTTTTCAAATCTATTGATACACCTTCTTGGAAATGACATGTCCAAGATAATGTATCTAATTCTAGAAAAAAGGAACTCTTTAACAACTAGTCATATAGTTGATTATTCATTAGCCATTATAGGATAGGCCTCAAATGGTATTTATGATTCCTTTTGTTTCTTGATTAAGTCATTATTTTTCATTCAAAAAGAATAACACAAATCGATCCAAATAATATCTAAAGGTTGCAAGTGCATTTAATTTTTTATTAGATTAGTGAGAAAGGGCCATGATTCCATCTACAAAATAGCAGAATAGTCACATCACTAGAAACAACATGAAGCACTAACCAGCCACCAAACAATCAATAGGTCAGTCATCAAGGACCCCACATCAAAAAATAACTAAGAAATTATGATAACTAGATAACCAAAAATAGTAAAGTCTTAAACTAGATAACTAGAAATTGTAAAGTCTTAAGTAGAGAGGCCAAGGCACATGGGCCAACCAAAAAACTAGCATAGACTAAGAATCAAGAAAAACTAGTCATTTTTCTTAGGGACTAAAATGATGTCTTAATTCTTTTGAAGATACACCATGGCCTCTTTCCACTAATTCATAGCCTTATTGTCCTCCTTCTAATCCAGATACTTGACATCTCTAGTTTGGTCGCTTCTCTTGAGGCATTTTTTGATATTGGATTGACTTATTGAGATTCCCATAACTGCCTTCTTCATGATTCCATCGATGACAAAAAATTAAGGAGGTTAAAGTACTCTCAGTGTCTTTAGTATTTTGTTTCCTGTTAACTTCTTCCATCTTATTCTCAATAATTTTTTCTCATTTGAGGGTCTGTTACCTACACTCTATTCTAATCTAATCTAAAAAAAATTAGCACCTTATTTTTTCACAACATCAATATCATTTTTTATGTTCTTCACGGTCCTCATTACCCCCCCCCCCCCTCATCGGTGATTTCATTGTCCTCTCAAAACATATCTTCCTCCTAATAGTTGTCTTCATCTTCTTTCTATGCATGACATGAAATCCTCCAAACCAGTGGCCTCACTATCATCATCAACTTCAAGGACAAAATCATCTTCAGTGGACAAGATCTCCTCTTCCTCAATTTTAACCCCTTCTCTTTCGACTCAAGAGTAACATCTTTAGGAGAAACTTTAGCAAGTAGGGCAAACCTAGGACCTCTAGAGGAAACAACAGTTATCACCTCCTTCTCAATTTTTTTGTTAGGAACCTTTGCAAGTGCATTTGTTAACCCAAATAGATAAACAAATAACTTGTAATAGCCATACCTAGTTCTAAATGTAGTCTTTTGTAATATTTTATTTCTTGATCAGTAGTTGTTGGTAACCAAACTATGAATCTATTTTGGAGAATATTGTTGCCCGTCCCATTTGATCAAATGGGGGTAAGTGCATGGAAATGGTATATAAAAAAGGGAGTCAAAATTAGCCACTTTTTTTTTTTTTAATTAGCTAAATCAAAACTTGGATGAGTAATTTGATATGCATGAAGTAAAAATTTAAAGATATGACAAGACCAAAAATTTTAGTACTTTGAATCAAGTTTCTAAACTAATAAAGTTTAAAAAAAAAAAAAAAAGATTAAGAGGATGAAATGTTGCATGCACACAAAAGTTTTATTGGTTTTCTCACTAAAATATAACATAGTATATGGTATGTGCCCCCTTTTTTTGTTACACTTAGTATTTTTAAAAATTAATTGTGAGGAATATAATTAGGAGTGAGTACGTTAGTTGTATATTTTTTGTAATTTTTATTGAATATATTTTTTAATTATTTTTCAAAGTGGATGCATCCTAAAAAATTGCATCAGTGTGTGTGTGTGTCACATAACTTGCACCAAAATAATTAAAAAGCAAATAAATGTGTAAAGAATGAAGTGTATAACAATCCTATATATATATATATATATAAGAAATCAAATTTTGATAAGTAGATCAAAATTTATAGAGAAAATCTAGAACATGTGTTTATTAGGGGTATAGAAACATTAGTAAAGGAAATTAAAAATAAAAATAGTAAGATATTTTTGTAAAGTGAAAAATTGGATCCTAGTGACTCCCCACCTAGGAGAGAGAAAGGAAGCCACTAGGATGATTTTCACTTGGAAAGGAACTTTACATTCAAAAGAGAGGCTTGAATCTGCTAGATCCAAATCCAAGGGAAACAAGGGTGTGAATTCTGAGTGGATTGCAAGCAGTTGATGTGTGATTTACCCTCTTTTGTAAATGAGAAAGTTGACTTGTTGACTATGTGGAACAAAGAGAGAAATTGAGTGAAATGAGGAGCTATCGGTTTGGGATCGCGTTGTAACTTCGGATCTAGGCTAATTAGACTGATGTGGATCTGCCCTGCAAATTTGGAGAAAATTCGTTGGGACCGTGGCGGGAATGTACATGGTCTGCCACAAAATCTGCGAAACGAAAGGGTTCTTTTGTCTCTGCAAATGAAGTCCAAACTTGCAATTACAGTTGTGTACCAACAAACTACACATAGAAAAGAGAGAGAGAATGGTTGTGGATAGGGTTTTGCCTTAGTCAAACCCTGGTTGAGGAATCAACCTTGAAAGAAAGTAATTGCAAATGCTTGAATGTAAACAATGGAAATGTATACCTTGTAGATCTACAACTTGTTGATGATGATTATTTTGCTTCTTGAATGTAACCACAGATGTTGTATGAAATGGCATGTAACATGACAAAACTCTAACACACACACATACTTGCAAATGAATTTTGTAATGTTGCTCCAATAGATGAAAGAAGAAGACTTGAATGCTTGAATGCTTGATGATGACCTTGAAATCTTGTATCTTCTCCTTATGCTCTTTATCTATCTTTTCATCGTCTGAACTCCATGAATGAGGGTATTGAATTCCTTTTTATACATGCCTCAAGGATTAACTTTCAACCACCGAAGGCCGACAAAGAGGAATTGCAAACCCCGAAGATAAATTATGCATAGGAGATCGAGCAGACGTGACATAGGGCCACCCTAAGAGGTGAGGACAAGGGTGCCACGCCCTTGTCCTGCCCTATTTTGGGGCCCGAACAGGGTCTAGAGAAGACACAGGATATGAAGGAGGAAGGGTGAAGGGTGAAAATGCAAAAATAGGTCTCGGTTAGTGAAGGAGATGTTGTCGCCAAGGTGAGGACCCAAAAATGTGGTTAAAATTGCAGGGGTCGCAATTTTATGACACTACAATTTTTAATATTAAAAAATTGTATGGTTAGAATGCTAAGAAGACATGTGAAATTTTGGTAGTAATTTTATTAAATATTGTTGTCTAATGTGTAAACCTGATGAAGTGCAAGTTGATTTTCTCTATTGAAGGTCAAAAAAACACATAAATTGAAGGTAAATTAACAGTCCAATCCTTTAAGATTATTATCCAAACTCATCTCTAATATATGTTAACTTATAGCTTAAAATTAAGCTAATTAGACTGAGTCTAAAAATCTTTAGATTTTGTATTTTAACAAATACACTAGAAAAACACCTATCTATAATCAAGGTTTCTTAATTAACTTACTCAATTAGACTTCATTCTTGTTCTTTAATTTGATGAAGCTAACATACCATTTAAATATAACTTTCTAATTTGAACTATTATATTAGTTCATAATTTGTTACTTTCATTGTGTATTAGCTTTTTGAGAGCTTATCTCTTGTGTGTATTAATGTACCTTATATTTTTATGTCCCTTTTTCATATAATATTTATTTTTCTACTTTTTTCTCTTTTAATTTCCTATTTGTTTTAATCCTTGGTTCTTTTCTATCTTTTCCATTCTTCTTGCATGCAGCTTTATCCTTATCATCTTAGCCTTATCTATACTATCCTAGTCTACTTCTGCCACCCTATATTTGATCTCAGTCCTAAATACCATGACCTCCTCTTCTTCACTCTCTCTTTATGATAATGTATTTGACCCTAACTTTTTCATAAATTATTTTCCACTCATTCTCATATTCTCACTTTCCTAAAATGTGTCTTACTTATCACTTCTTCTAACCAAATCTTCTTTGGTCTCGCCAATCATTTTTTTATTTCATGTCTTAACCACTATCCTAAATCCATTTCACCCCCTTCACCTTGCATTGTCTTTAAATTTCCAATAACCATGACAATGTGACAATCTTTCTTCTATAATGCTTTCCTTACCCCATCCACTAGATCAAAATGCTTCTCTTTATTGGAATTAATTAATCTCGTCATATTACTAATACTAATTAAATTTCTTGTTTTCTTGATTCCTAGCCACTTATATTCACGAAAATTTTCAATTTTTATGGCATCAATTCATCTATACACACCATTATTAAGATCCTAGAATAAGAAATTGTTAAAAATATTTTGGTGGCATTATGGTTAGCCTACAAACTATAAATCAATTCACTAATTCCTACGCACCATAAAAAATCCTACCAAAAAGGATATAGATTGAAAGTTTAGATTATAGTAGACATCAAATTTGATGTTGTTTTCATTATATGAAAAAGTGCACCATCTAGAAGATGATATACAAAATACGTAGTCTTAAATGAAAGGAAAAATGACGGTTACCAAATATAAAATGAAAGGAGTAATGAATAACATCAAATTTGGACTATTTTTTTATCTCTTCATGCCCCTCTCTCCCTTCATTCTTCTTTGTCTCTCTATCTCTTTCTCTCCATCTTCTCATCTCCTCCTCCCCCATTCTCTCTCTTTACAAACACACATAGATATATATGTATCTATACATGCATGCATTCACATATATATGTGTATATACATGCATGGATGTATACATACATTTATATATACATGTATGTATACATACATACATATGTGTGTGTGTATGTGTATATGTATATGTGTATGTATATGTGTATGTATATGTGTATGTATATGTATGTATGTATGTATGTATATGTATATGTATATGTATATGTGTATGTGTATATACATGTATGTTACATATATACATATATGTATATATACATATATATATATATGTACACACACACAGACACATATATATACATATTTATATATATGTATGTATGTATACATACATACATACATATATATATACATACACACACACACACATATCTATATGTATATACATACATATATATCTATGTATGTATGTATGTATGTATGTATGTATACATACATACATACATACATAGATATATATGTATGTATATACATATATATCTATGTATTTATGTATGTATGTATGTATGTATGTATGTATGTATGTATACATACATATATATCTATGTATTTATGTATGTATGTATGTATGTATGTATACATACATACATACATAAATACATAGATATATATGTATGGATATACATATAGATATGTGTGTGTGTGTGTATGTATATATATATGTATGTATGTATGTATATGTATATGTATATGTACATACATATACATACATATATATAAATATGTATATATGTGTGTGTGTGTACATATATATATATATATATATATATATATATATATATATATATATATATATATATATATATATATATATATATATATATATATATATATGTATATGTATGCATATGTATATATATGTGCATATATATGTATGTATATGTATGCATATGTATATATATGTGCATATATATGTATGTATATGTATGCATATATATATGTACGTATATTTATGCATATATATACATACATGCATACATACATACATGTATACACCCCCTGTCCCTCCCCCTCTCTTTCTCCTCTTGTCTCTCTCTCACCATTTCTTTATGCTTATCTCCCTCTCATTCTTTTATCTCTCTAGTTGTCTCCTTGCCCCCCCTCTCTCTCTCTCTCACTATCCCTCTCTATCTCTCCTCTACATTTTACTATCCTCCCTCTCTTCTATTTCTTTCACCATCTCTCTCTCTCTCTCTCTCTCTCTCTCTCTCTCTCTCTCTCTCTCTCTCTCTCTCTCTCTCTCTCTCCATATCTCCCTCTATTTATATCTTCTTTCTATCTTACTCTCCTCTCTCTTTGACTCTATATATCTCTATCTCCCTCACTTTACAAGTTTATATACACATACATCTATTATGTATGTGTATATATATGTACATACATGTATAGATATATATGTATGTGTAGTGTCTAAATTGTATCCGTATACAATTTCGTCCTCGCCTATCCCTCACCTTGGCATTTCGACCTTTAGTGCTTAATTCCTACTTTGATGCTTCTCATACCCTCTTGAATTTTCTACTCATGTTCCAACCTTTGTCCAATTTTGAGTCTTAATTGACAAGACTAGGACACCCTGAGTGCCCTAGTCCTGGCTCAAGACTAGGGCACCTTGGCCGCCTTGGTCCTCCCAAAATGGGACCTCACGACAGTCACTTGATGTGGGCAAGAAATTTGGCTTCATGTTGACTTGCTCTGAAAATCCAAACATTTGACGCATGGTTAGGTATAAAAGGAAGCCTAGCCCCTCATATGATAACTAGAAACTAGAAAAGAGAAATAGGAAATCATAAGTGAGCTCTCAATTACAAAATCAATTCATCTATGTGAGTAAGCAATCAAGTATTCATCAAGCATCCATGCTCAACCTTCTATGAAGGCATTCTACACCTTTGCATGATGATTCAAGCAAACTTCATCAAGGTATCAAGTTCAAGCATTTTCGAATAAGATAGCCTTTCCCTCAAAAGGAAAGTATTCAATTTTAATTCTACTTCAATTCCATTTCAATTATCATTTCAATTTCAAGGTTAATTATTAAACCCCCATCAACCAAACCTATTTCTTTATTTATGTGTAGGGAATTATCTTAGGAGCTGCGAGTGAGGAATCTGATAGAGAAGACAACGACAATTAGACTCATCTTTTGAAGGTGCGAAAAGCGGAGGACAAGGACAATCAACTCCCCTCGGTCCCAAGAATTTTTATGACCTTCTAACAATGGATTTTGTGCATCATCTTGCTACAAAAGACATCAAGTTTATCTATCCCCCAATATTCAGAGGACCAAGGCGACCTGCTCCCCCCGGTTCTGACAATTCTGCCTAAACTTTCCATCATAGATTTGATCTATTTTCCATCCTTAGATCTAGGTTTACAACTTTGCATGATATCTAGAATATTTTGTTATTGTTATTTTACGTCAATTTATCACTCAAATCGGTGCAATGCCCACAAAAATAGCTTAGATTTAGTCTATAGGTGCACTATCATTTTCCTGCTTCTTTTCCATATCTAATTTGTAGTTTGCAAAATTCAGTTACAATGATTTTCAAATTAAAGTTTAGAAACCCTAGTCTTTTGTATCATTCCAATTGTCATCTCCAAGCAACAAAGAAATTAAAAGCCCAAGAGCATAGATACTAAATTGACTCTCTTGAAAAAGAAGCTAGTCAATCATATTCATCTCTTAGTAGTTTTTTATTCTAATGTGTTTGGAAAATGTGATTCCCCACTTAGTTTGGCCTATCCTATTTTAATCCAAAACAATTATGCTATTCATGCAATCATACGTGTTTATAATCTTTTTATTGTTGTTTTTTATTAATGCATTTTGTGAGGCCCTACCCCGACCTGTCCTAGTATTTTAGTGATTTTCATGTTGGAACTATTATGGATGCTTCATTTCTATGCATTATGGATATAGAACTTCATATGATCCCCGGATTGGATAACATTGATATATTGATGCTTCATTTCTATGCGTTATGAATATAGAATTTTATATGATTCTAGGATAGGATAACATTGAGAGGGTGTATGTCATTTATTTGATTTGCAGGACTTTATTATGATGTTAGAAATATGATGCATATCTTATGAATGAATGAAATTTATGAGGATTATGATAATTGCTTATGTGGATTGCTTTGATATATGGTAAATTAATTTGTATGATGTCAATTGTATGCAGAGTGATTGGTTTGTATTCTTATTTATGTGTTTAATATTATATGAGGCTATTTGGGAATTATTAATGTGTAATTGAGATGCACAGGAAAATTATCCATGTCACCATGGAAACAATATGGAGAATCAAGCCTAGGCCTATGTGTGATTGTGAAGCTAGGGGTTGTCTATTTGGAGAGACAATCCCTCGTTTGTAAATGTATTTAATTTGTAAATGTTATGCTTGGTTGAGTATTTATTTTGGGATTTGTTTAAATTATAAATTTTGAAAGAGACAATTGCCATGTGTGTTTTGGTGATGTGTAATTCTTTTGTAGTGTCACTTGACACGTGTGTTGTATGTTGAGTTGGCATTGTCATGCCTCTTTTTGAGGAATTTTTTTTTTCAATGTTTATATTTTCAATTATCCTTGAAGGTCCCAAGTAAACCTAGGATAGTGAGCCATTAGGAGGGTCAACTCAGAGTTGACCCGTAGGTAAACTTTGGGTAGACTTTCAAAGGGTTAAACCAACTCCTAGAGTTAGTTTAGGAGCATTTTTAGTGGGCCATATGGTGTACCTATGGATGAAGGCCAAATTTGGCCATGTGTCCACTCCCTAGGACTTGTTTAACCTCCCCAAAAAGTGAGTTTCCCAAGTTGGCCGAATTTCATCTTTAGGAGAGCCTTCCTTGGTTAGATAACCTTCTTGGTATGTGTCATTCCTTTTCCCCATTCCATTTCCCTTTTTGAGGTGCCTTAGTTAGAGAGTGTGTAAGGATTTGGGAAGACCAACCAATGTGAGCTCTCACTCTATTCAAGAGGTTGGAAAGAGTGAGGGAAGTCTTCTTAGGCAAGGGATTGAGACTTAGGAAGTTAATCACCCACTCTCCATCTTTGGACACTAGTTCTTGAAATTTTGGAAGCAAGTTTAGGATAGAATTTTTGGCTAAGCGTTGAAGGAAAGAAGTGTGGATTTGGGCTGCTCTTCTCCAAACTATCCCTTATAAACCCTTGGCAGATTCAAGGTTGGTTCAATCTTTTTCCTTGTATGTTACAATTTTGCTTTGAAAGATTGCTTAAATGTAGTTTGTTTTCTTCCTTTGTGTTTAATTTGTGAAGAAATATATGTGAGCTTTCACTTGTTTTGGTCATGCATTTTATTTGTGTTTTGGGAGTATCCAAGGACATCTCACCCTTGGGAGGGTAGAGTGGCCTTGGGGGTGGAAGGTTGTTTGACAACCTTAGAGTGAGAGACTCTCTTTGGAAGAGAGTGATCTCAAGGGTTTGTTATTGTGACCCTTGTGGCATAGTTTTTGTTTATGCATTTGGGGGTCATAAGGGGAGATATTATGGCTTGTATGCCTTGGGGTTCATAAGGATGTTGGGTCAAGTTGGACTTGTGATGTGTTCTTAGTTGCCATGAGATGGCTTGTGATCTACTATTTTGCAATTTCTCCTCAAGGTACTTAGTCCAGTTCCACCCATGTAAAAATCACATTATGTGATGATGTTTAGCCTTGGGATGGGAATGTGTTTGTTGTGAGTTCTTCATGCTTGTTTGTGCATTGCTTGAGTGTAACCCATCTAGGTCTTGGTTCTCCAAGCTCGGGGGTGGCTTCTAGTAAGCCTAGGTTGGGAGGTGAGCCCTCCATGGTCACAACCCAAAAGCCTTTTATTGCAGGTTGCTTTGGAAAAGACTTGGAGGGGAAAGCTTGGATATGGTCTTGCTGATTTTATTTTTAGTTGCAGAAAAAGAATGTAATACTATATTTTAGTTGTAAAGAAAAGAAGGAAAAAGAAAGAGTTTTCTATTGTATTTATATTGTAAAGGAATAAGAAACGGTATTATTGACTAAGTTTTAAGTTGTATTTTATTTGATGTATGGATCATTTAAATAAAAAGAGTGCATTTGATTAATTTTGTTTTGTATAAGTTGCAAAGAAAAAGAAATGTATTATGTTGTTCAAATATTATTGCAGAAAGGAATGAGATGTATTATTTTGTTTTAAAATATTAATGTATTTTTTTTTTATCTTGATGTTGTTACTCGTGGATTTTTAGAAAATATTAGTTGCAGTTGTCTATAAGATTATTTATGCTACTTTTTACATATTCTGTAATTGCATGTTAAGTAGAAAGCCATTAACTAGAAAGAATAATTTGCAAATGTAAAAATTAGTCATTTTGCTTAAGTTATAAATCTGGAAAATGCATGCTAGTAGGAAACAAAAAGAAAATTTTTAATTTTAATTTTGTCACTGTTATTCATTTTGTAAAAATAGTAAAGTAACTGATTCTGTAGATAAATAAACTATCATATCTTTACATTCTATAAAATCTGAAAAATAGATATAGATTATGCCCTAAGTGAAAATAAAATTAAAGATTTACTCCTATTTCTGCTATTGGAAAACAGTTTGCTAAAACTATTGTAATCCAGATTTTACCTTAGAAAGTATATATATATATATATATATATATATGAATGGAAAAAAAGGGGTAACGATTTATTCAAAAATCATAGAAATACAAAGAAGAGGCCACAGGCCCACCAAGACGACAACAAAAAAATCCTAAAGGAACCACCAGCACCACCACTACAAGTCCAGTGACCATGGCAATAGATCCGACTGTTGGATTTCCAATGATAATACCTTTTCGGAAAGCCCTCAGAAAGATGATGCTCCTAAAAATAGAGCAAGAGGCTAGCTACTTTGGAATTGCACGAAAAATCGGGCTCATCCGAAGCCTCGAAGGGCCTCAAAAATGACAATGAAAAGAACCAAACATAAAAGGGAATTTGATCCTACACCACAGGGTGCTCTTGCATCATCCTATCTTCAAGCATTAACATGTCTAAAGTTTCCAGATAATCATGAGGTATACCATCCCTTCCACTATAATCCCAACCATCAACATGCTCTGAAGCCCACTTGGCCAAACAATCAGCCACTCTATTCCACTCCCTAGGAATATGACAAAAGGAGACAAATTTCAATGTGTTACACATTTGCAAAATTTGTCTAACCACGGAAGCTAATTGCCAACTCACATCATTCAAATTTTGTTTGTTCAACATGTCCACAACAATCTGAGAGTCTGACTCACAAATAATCTTCCTCCATCCTAAAGAACAACCCCGCTCAACAACAATCTTAATAGCTAGGGCCTCCATAAGATTGTTGGAGTGCTGCCCTATGTAAATAGAGAAGAAAAAAACTACACAACCATCATCACCTCTACCTATACCTCCAATATCTGCATGTCCAGGATTCCCACGAGAAGAGCCATTAGTATTAATTTTTAAGATTCCCATAGGAGGGGGAATCCACCTTCCATCTCTACTTATCCGCTACTTTGCATGACGAGATCTATTTCCAGCAACACAGTCCATTTTAATGTTTTCCAATTGCAGATTCCTTACAATAGCATAATCACCCGGATCAACATTTACAGACAAATTGCATTTAGCCGAGATTGTCTCCTGAAGCCTATTAACTATCTTTTGCCACAGCTGAGAACTCCCTATATGTGAATCACAAAAGACCCTCTGATTCCTTTCCAACCATAAATTCGAGATAATAAGAGTTGGCCCAATAGCCTAGGCCACTTGAAGAAAAGAGGTCTTTGCTGGGGGTCTGCCCAAGCTATCCCAAAATTCAATTAAGGAGGTAGCATGAAAACAAGCATGTTGCCAAGCCTCCCACCACTTGTGCCAAATATCCCTAGAGAAAGGGCATAGAAAAAACAAGTGGGAGCAGTCTTCCTCATTATGCATACAAAGATAACAGATAGATGGTCCCTGGAAGCCTCTCTTACGAAGATTCTCCCACATGAGGCATTTCCTCTAAGCAACTAGCCATATGAAGAAATTACATTTCGGCCAAGAAAAGCTATTCCAAACCTTCTTCCACCAAGGAACATCCGTCAGGCCATGCAATTGCCTATCAAGTTGAGCATAACCTTTAGCAACAAAAAACTTGCCTTTTGGATTAGGACCCCAAGCCAAAATATCTCTCTCCTTGAGGGAACTACATAACCTACCCTCCAAGATATTAAACAACACCACACGATCTTCATCTGAACCACCCAAGGGCCATTCAAGAGGATCATTCCAACAAGTCACCTCAACCTGTCCAATACGCCTAACTATTTTAAATTTATCCACCTTAACCCATCCAACATCACTGAAAATGTTGGAAAGAGGTTGAAGCTAAGGATAACTAGACAAAATAGGAGGGTGACCATCCCAAGAGTCCTGCCAAAAAAGAGCTTCAAAGCCTCTATTGCAAATCTAGAAAAGACCATCTTTAATAAGTTGGGCACCTTTTTTAAGAGTATCCCAGATACAAGAGCCCCTGCCCACTAAACTGAGACGAGGCACCTCATGATCATTAGCACTAGGGAGATACTTGTGGGTTAAAATCTTGGCCCAGTCCTGATCTTGACTGTTACACCACCTCCAATACAGCTTAGCTGCCAAGGCCTTGCTAACCAAAGCAATAGATCTCGGGCCAAGACCCCCAGCATGTCTCGGTCTACAAATAGAGTCCCATTTAACTAAACTCCACTTAGAAGAAAGGAAACTACTAGACCAAAGAAATTGACAAGAAAGAGCATCAAACTCTCTCACAAAGCTAGAGGGGGGAGCCTGCACAAAACACCTATAAATGGGAAGTGCTTGCACCACAGTATTCAGAAGAATCACTCTTCCAGCAGAGGATAACCACTTATAGGTCCAATAATTAACCTTACAACGAAATTTATCCAAAATTCCTTGCCAAAAATCTTCGCGCTGACCCCCCAAATCTAAAGGAATCCCAAGGTACAACAAAGGAAGAGACCCCATCTGAAATCTGAGGATCCTGGCAATCCTATTCTGAATAAGCTGAGGGGTATTAAAGAAATATATGGATGTTTTATCTTCATTAATTTTCTGACCTAAGGCTTTACAATAGATATCCAAAGCTCTCCTGAAATTCACCGCCTCATTGATTTTGGCCCTACCCATCAAACCCGTGTCATCCACAAATTGAAGATGGGAGTAGGGAGGTAAAGCATTATTCCAACTCTAGCCCTGAATAAGACCATGTCTCACCTAGGAAGTGAGAAATCTGCCAAGACCTTTAGCCATGAGAATAAATAAATAGGGAGATAGAGGGTCCCCTTGCCGAAGCCCCCGTGAAGTGCTAAACAATTGTGAGGGTTCCCCATTAATAAGAACCAAGAAAGAGGTAGAAGTCACACAACTAAGAACCCAATTCACCCACTCTTCTCCAAAACCAAAAGCCAAAAGAATCTTCTGTAAGAAATCCCAACTCACCCTATCATAAGCTTTGGCCATGTCAAGTTTAATAAACATAGCCTTCTCCTTAGAGGAAGCCATCGAATGAATAGCCTCCATTGCTATCACAACTCCATCAAGGATCTATCTTCCGTTAATGAAACCACCTTGCTCTTGAGAAACCAAAGTGCAGAGGAGAGGTTTGAGTCGTTCAACAATCAATTTAGTGATTATCTTGTAGACAACATTACATAGAGCAATAGGCCTATACTGATCCAAGCTATTAGCCCCCTCCTTCTTAGGAATGAGAGCCAAGAAGGTAGAATTCATAGATTTGAGCATTAGTTTATTCCTATGAGATTCTTGAACCATATCTAGAAGATCATACTTTATAATCTCCCAAAATTCTTGAAAAAACTCAATAGGAAACCCGTCAGGGCCAGGGGCCTTGCCTTTTTTCATTTGAAACACAACCCCCTCAAGTCCAGACAACAAAATGGGGCGCAAGAGAGCATCATTCATTTCAACAAAGACAAGAGGGGGAATACAGTTCAGGATGGCCCTCTCTTCCACTATAGCTTCAGGATCCTCTTTGGTAAACAAATTAGAAAAAAAACTGACAGCTTCCGTAGCAATTTCTTCTTTAGATGAAAGATGAACCCCTTATGAAGAAATGAGAGAGGCAATAGAGCTACCATACCTACGAGCCTTAACAAAATTATGAAAAAATCAGTGTTTCTATCACCTTCTTGGAGCCAATCCACACAAGACTTTTGTTTCCCGAAAATCTCCTCACGCAGCTCCCACTCTTCTAAGTCCTTTAGAACAAGGGACTCGGCTATACTGAGCTCCACAGTCGTCCCTTGATCCCTAATTTGACGTGTAGCCTCATCCAGCTTGGATTGAGCTACCATCTTGTGTCTATGCAGGTTCCCAAAACATTGCTTATTTCACCTCTTCAGTCTATATTTTACATGTTGTAATCTCTTCCCAAAGGAGTACATAGCCCGCCCATGGGCAGGCACCCCTTCATACCACCAATCAACCATAAGATCCCTCAATGACTGATCACGAAGCTACATCAATTGAAATTTGAAAGAGGGATTTTTGGAGGTTCTAAAAGATGTAATAGAAAGCTTAATAGGTCAATGATCAAAACCCCTGCAATCAAGAATTTCTGAACTGGTGGACCACCTATCATGCACCCAAAACTAGGAAACCAAAAATCTATCAAGCCTTTCAGAGATAGCCTCAAAACCACTCCTCCTATTATTCCATGTAAAGATACCATTAATTGGCTTCACATCAATGAGATTCAAGAGACCAATATTATCTCTGAGTAAATTTGAGGAAGGATCAAGCCTGAATAACCCGCCTCACTTTTCGTCCAAACTAGTAACAACATTAAAATCTCCAGCCAAAATCCAAGGTAGAAAAGGATCCTGAGCCGAAACAAAATTGATGTGAGCCCAAAGATGAGACTTACCCACAAGATCTGTAGGAGCATAAATATTAGAGAAGAGGCATCTTTCTCCTGTCTCAAAGCTAGAAGCGACCATAGAAATGGAAGACCTGCTAGAAAACCACCACCAAGGGGAAACTTTCCTCGGGTTCCAGAAGCAAGCAACCCCCCTTGAACTACCATGAGAGCTCACTCCCTGCCAAAGACCCTGGGGCCAAACACGGCAAGCACAACTGGCCAAACCATCCACTGAAAGCTTGGTTTCTTGAATAAAAACAACATCAGGAGACTCAGAGTCAATTATTCTACGAACAACCTTTTGTCTAGGGATGTTGTTCAACCCCCTTACATTCCATGAGAGCACAATCATTTATGTGGTTGAGAGAAGTGAGAATCAATGGGATTTATAGACCCCAACTCAACCAAAGTATCACCAATAAGCTTAACCTTTTCCTGGTCCGTTCTTCGTCAACTCCTTAAAGGTTTGTAAAGAACCCTTTTTGAGGATCTTCTGTTGCAAGCCTAAAACAGGTGGGGCTTGGTTACTCTTCACTGAACTTGAAGCCACAATAGTGGAAGGGGGAGTAGACGCCATGACCACCGCACCTTTAGGAACCTGTGACTCACTGAGATCGTTGTTGTCTTGAACATGGGATGACAAATCCGTAACCATTTGAATATCCTATTGATTCTCTAAAGATAGGGCCCGACCCTCTTTGTTGGAATCCCCATCCAGCACTTCATGCTGAAATTGGGCACCCAAGGACATTTCAACTGTAACTCCTTCCTCTTGGACCAAATCCTCTAGAACCTCAAACCTATTTAGGGTGACATCATTTTGCCTATCCAACCAGGTTCTCTTCTTTCCCTTGTCTTTATTTCGAGGTTTCATAGGAATGAAGCCATCTTTATCAGCAGGACCATTAGGCATATGAGCTTTCCCCCTATCTTCCCCTAGAACAGAGTGAGGAGGATCAGAAATAGTTGGTTTAGAAGATTTATTTCTAGGGCATCTCCGCTGTAAATGACCATATTCATGACAAATTCTGCATCTAAATGGTAGGGTCTCATAGTCCAACTATTGGATCCAAGAAGATGTCCCCAAACAGATTTCCATAGAGTCTGGCAAAGGATTATTTAAATCAGCTTCTACACATATGTGAGAGTAGGAAAGTACCTTTCGATCTTGAGTTTGTGAAGCCGAACCCACAGGTTTACCAAGAAGCAGTGAGATTGAGTGAAGAATATCTTCTCTCCAGAACTCCAGCGGAAGCCTCGGCAATCGAATCCACATGGGCACACGAGAGGGAAGATCCTCAACATAATTAAAGCCAATATGCCAAGGTTTGATAAAGAGTCCCACCTGGTTGAAAAAATAAGGGCCACTTTCAAAAGCCTTGTTCCTGTCTGCCAGGTTGGAAAAAATAACCAAAAAATAGTTATTGGCTGCCATAAGTAGCTCCATGTCTCCTCTAGGATTCCAGACACGGCGTGCCCAAGACTCTAAAACAAGTATAAAGAGGTGAAGACCGATGAATTTGCATATGACAGCATGGTTGCACCAATATTCAACATCCTCTGAAATTTGCTCAGGTTGAATAACCAGAACTAGGCGATCTTGGGATCTCTCCAAACAACCATTCACCTTTTTCATGTGAAAAGGCTCTTTCAAAGAAGAAACGCCTGCCCCTGATTGGGAATGACCGATGTGTTCCTTTCCACATGAATGCATCAAATGAGACGAATCTGCCATAGACAGATCTCCAGAGACCATCTGAGAAGAGGATACTCCTCTATTCTCCATGGATCCAGAGAAAATACCAAAAGAAGAAAAATAAAAGGGACGGAAAACCCAACCCCAAAAACCCATAAACCCCAACGACAACACAGAGCAGAATAAACAGAAGAGGGTTGCAAAAAAACCCTGCGGCAGCCCAAAAAACCCGACCACGGGCAAACAAAAGTCGACCCCCAGCAAGCAAGAACTCCCCCTTAGAATGAAGTAAGTAGAGCGCAAATTATAGGCTAGGGCACTTCGGCCCTAGCACAACATCCATGCACACATAGAGCCATCCTCCAGATCATATATATGGAATCCTTGTTCACAAAATCATGTTGCAGAGTGGTGGAGGAAAGGGAGGCTAGCCTTTGGCACTGCTATGTACACTTTTGCCAAGCAGTTGCAATTTGTTAAGTTTCAACTTAAACTGTGGAACCGCCAGTGTTTCAGGAATATTTTTCATGCTAAGATAGCTGCTCAAATAGTGTTGAATGGCATTACTAGTGAAATTAGAGAACATGGTTTGTCTGAAGCCTTGCTTAGGGAGGAAGATAGGGCAGTCAAGGCTTAAGAGGAATGAGAGCTTAGGGAGGAAATATACTGGAAACAAAGAGATCGTATTGATTGGCTTCAAGCAGGGGACAAGAATACTGCATTCTTCTTCAATTCAATGAAAGAAAGAAGACATGGCAATTCCATTCCTATTCCGGTCAATGATAGAGGTGAGCAGTGTTTATCCTTGTAGGAGATTTCTAGGGAGTCTTTACAGTATTTTCAGTCCCTCTTTATCGAGGATACTCAGGGGGAATCGAAAGAGGAGAATTAGGTTCTTGCTTGCATTTCTTCTCTAGTTACTAGGGAGATGAATGAGCAACTTATGGGTCCTATTTTGTTGGAAGAACTTGAGGGGATTGTTTTTCACATGAGGAAGGGAAAAGCTCCTGGACCAGATGGGTTCCCGGTTGAGTTCTTTCAAGATTTCTGGGATATTATCAAATTGGACTTAT